>NC_141044.1:12567500-12767500 GCF_052040795.2 Danio rerio
TTTTTTTTGTGTACATTTACAGTGACAACAAACGGGTGTGCTGTTGCAAAATAAGGATAATAAACAGTTTAGGCAATATTTTCTTTTCTACTATTTTTAGAAACGCGTCAGTAAAATGCACTGAAACTCAGCGAAAACAAAACACAGAGACATGAGACATATCTATATAAAGCTTTAAGTGTCTACTTTTGCATAACAAATATTGTTTGATAAAGTAAATTTTAGGAAACGGACGGACAAACAGGGTGAGTGGAAAATATAAACGTTTATTTTCACAGCAGAACAACAGAAGGATATGCAGGGTTCCATGAGTGGAGACTCAGGAGATATAACTGTCCTTATTCCTTTCAATATGGATGATGATTAGAGATGCTGACCGAATGCTTACACCAGGGGCCTCATGTATCAACGCTGCGTACGCACAAAAACTTTGCGTACGCCAGGTTTCACGCTAAGAATCGTTCACGTTTGGATTTACTAACAATGAACTGAACGTGGGAATGTGCGCAGCTTCATGGCAGCTTTCTGGCAGGTTACGCACATTTTTTGTGCGTGTCTGTTTTATTTCCATTGGCGACTCCTAGAGGCAGTTGTGTTAAATTCCTCTCTACAAAGTGTCTTTGAGCCTTGCAATGGCAGCTGTATGAGACGGGTTCATCTAGCAGGTATATAAAGTTTCCATACTAGGCTTGGGCGGTATACAAATTTTGATACCGTCAAACCGCCTCCATATTTTACCCCGGTATCCGGTATTAAATAATAAATTTAATATTTATTAAATTTATTAATAAAAAAAATTAATAATAAAAAAAATTATGACGTAAGGCTCAGACAGCGTCACCAAACTGTTGGCTTGAGCCTAAACCATTCAGAAACTGAATACCTTCTATGCAATCTTAGGCTCACAGTCAGAGAGGAGAGGGAGAGAGAGAGAGAGAGAGAGAGAGCGCTCCAAGCGACGCACAACACCCCTCTCTCTCTCTCTCTCTCTCTCTCTCCCTCTCTCTCTCTCTCCCTCTCCTCTCTGACTGTGAGCCTAAGATTGCATAGAAGGTATTCAGTTTCTGAATGGTTTAGGCTCAAGCCAACAGTTTGGTGACGCTGTCTGAGCCTTACGTCATAATTTTTTTTATTATTAATTTTTTTTATTTTTTTTATTAATAAATTTAAATCTCTTGCACACACACACACACACATCTCTCCCGCGATTTATTCAGAAGTTTACTCCCACACCATAAGAAATCTGGTCGGCTCCCACGGAACAGCAGCGGGAAAGCAGAGAGCTGTAATCGGGCCATAACAATCATACCCGATAGGTCCCGAGTCCGACAGGTACATTTTGATTGACAGCTTTATTAAGCCCGAACTCGTTTACAGCCCGACATTATTCAAATGTGCTCATGCACACAGCTCTAATGCATTTTTTTCAAGAATGAGTCATTTATATGTTTTAACATTATTTATTCGTAACAAACGTAGACTATAGGCCACTTGGAAGTTGGAACAAATAAAATAAGTCCTCTGAAACATCGTAACATCTCAGCACTCTAAATAGGCCTGGGTACATACACTTTGCCTTTAAATTGGCTAACACAATTAAGAAAAGAAATCTTGCTTAACAAATCAAATTAAAATAAACTCTAAATGATGACGGGTATTTTGGCAATAAAGGAATTAAGATAAAGGCTCTGCAACATTTATTTCTCCATTTCTCTTCACAATCTGGCATTAGGGCGGCGGTGAAGCTGAATATTAATATAATAATGCCACCATTAGCCTGTATACTCTGTCTAAATTATGATTATATGGTTTAATTAATATTTATTTATAATTTTAAACCCTGTACCAAGATTAGGCTACGTGTGTTTGCGGAGGAACATTATTAAATCCACTGGTTTTAGCGCAGCTTTGCGCTCACGGGCTCCAGCAGCTGAACACCCTTTCCTGCGGCTACAGGCCAAGATGCAGAGTTCTGATCCGGCTGATTTTGCAAGTTTTGGGTAGGATTTTTTTGTTCATCTTCTACCAGTCAGGAACATCCATTTAATTTTCTATGACAGCAGTTTCAGGGTAGCGAGTGGCCTCGTCATTTTACCTGTCAGCTTGTGGTTTAGGGCTCTACCGTAATACGCAGTGTATGAGCGACCGCGAAATACCTGCGGCTGGAATAACCGCTCCTTCTGAGCTAGTGACTGACTTGACTGCCGTCAAAATTCTCTTTTTTTTACTACTTCGTCATCATTTGCTTCACCTTTGCAGGGATGGATTTTAATGCAGGGATTTGGATTTTTTCGGGTCTCGCCGGGTTCGGGCAAAGATCTTCAGCTCTAATGCAGACCTCTCGTTCATATTAACCACGTCTCCCTTCTGTTCAGTCGAAACTGCCAAACTGCAGGACACTTTGGAGCGCCACTCGTCACGTCACTTCTCCCTGTCCCTCTCTCCCCCTTCCTCTCACCCTCTCCCCCTCCCTCTCACCCTCTCCCCCTCCCTCTCCCTCTTTCTCTCTCTCTCCTCCACACTGTCCCGTGATGGCAACCACACATACGTTTTTGTAGGCATTAAATAAAGGATATTTAATATTTTATGACGGTATAACGGTATTGAAACTCACACCGTTGCTATTTTTAGATCCCGCGGTATACCATAATACTGTAATACCGCCCAAGCCTATTCCATACCATACATTTGACCAGCTAAACATTAAAGCACAATTTGCAGCAGTCGCCTGTTTTCCCAATATAATCTGAGCGATCTACTGCACGCACATTGCTATAAAGACACTATCTGAAGATGAATTTGCATGCGTGAATCAGAAACATTTCCATTCAACATATGTGCAAATAAAATATGATGCTTATTGATATGAACTTATTGATGATTCCTACTTGTCTTTCTCGTGATAAATAGATGGCAAAATCTGATATGTAGCGGGGGGAAAAAGAAGAAAGAGTTCATCAGACGCTGGATTCGAGCCGAGTTCATGCTCAAACGTGTTAATACATGATGACATGGGTCTAACGAGTTGCGCCACTGAGACTGTTAAGGGTCCTGCAACATTTTACCACAGTATTTCTTTTTTTTTTTTAATGCACTCAGCGCGATGTTCAGACCCAACTGTGTTAATCGCATCAGCTAAACTCTCCCACTCTATTTTTTTTCTTTTATTGTTAATTCCGGAGAAAAAACTTGCAAATAACACCGCTTTTCTCCGGTCTACCTCCGAAAGCAGCACCTCCAATTCACATTCTGTTCAAAGTTTCTCTTTTTGCTTGATTTTGCCATTGCTTTTTCGTTGGGTTTTGCCATTAGCATATTCATACGGGGGAGGAGGCAAGGAGGGGTTTTGTGCTTGTGCATGTTGCGCTCAGTTTCACGTTCATTCGGATGTACAAAAGAATATGCGTGAGATTCGGCGTACGCAGTGTTTCATACATCTGAATTTTTTTCTGCGTACGTGTAGCACAGTGCTTTCATTAGAGCATAAATAAATAAATAATTTAGTTTTACTAGCAGTTTATATATTTCATTTATTGTAAAAAGTTCATTTGTTGTTGTTTAAAAGATGTATATGTGTGTGATGGTATTTTGTATAATACCTAGACCGATAGCTGTATAAAACCATCCTACTTTCGAAGTAAAGTGTACATTATTGGTTCACGTGAATTTGGGGGAGGAGCTAAGATCCTGCACGGGAGAGAGAGAGAGAACGTGAATGCGAAACTGAAAGGAGACTGCGCCTCGTGTAGCAGAGCAAACTTAAGCAATTAAGCCGGACAGGTTTGATTTAAAGATTTATTGTGTTTAGGGAGTGAGTAACAACAAATAAGATATTCAGTAGATCACTGTGTAATGTTTGTTGTTTTTAAAATGCTCCCAGCATCAGTTAAAGTGTGTGAGAAAAACGTGCATAAGTGATTGATTAGCAGATCGGGAGACAGTAGATACTGTGAACGAACTTTTCATCGACGCGCATAACGACGATACAGAGGATTTCCCGCTTTTGAAGCATATATACTGTTTGGAGCTGCCGAGGGGTTCGGGGGTTCCTAAATACAGAGGATTTGCTGCTGTCTACCTGCCCTGGGTGTCAGAGGCTGTCTACACCCCTAAATTGAGTGCCCTAGATCAGGAGAGCTCAGTGGATTAAAGGTACCATTATTTATTTTGTTTTATTTGGCTCTTCGGAGTGAAGCGGCCAATTATTGTTTTGCTTTTGAGGCCACAACGATCGCCAGCAACGGTACAGGCCTGCAACGGGAATGGGGAACTGTATGTGTGTGTGTGTGTGTGTGTGTGTGCGTGCATGAGTGGGCCCACGTGAATTAAGAGCGGTGATTGGTCACATTGAAAGTTCTGTAATATTTAATAAGGAGGTTGGTGTTGCAGTTTATTGCCTATTGGGAAAAAATAATAATATATATTCACAGAAAATACACATTTAAGGACCATTTACAGTATATTTTTTAGTTAATTTGTATAGAGTGGATATATAATTTTCTTGGAGGGATTTCTTTGGGGAATTAACCCCTAAGGTGCCGCATAATTTTATATTATTGTATTTCTTTTGTTTGGTTAAATCTTTGTAAACCACTAACTAACACTGTCATATGTGAATTTATGTTTTCATATTTAATGTTTATTTGTAAAAATAAATACAACAAGTGATTTAATTTAAACAATCTCTTTTTCTGGGTTATTAAACTGGCATACATTTAGTAAATATATCAACATAAAGCTCTTGTGCCATTTAAAATTCTGTGGTTATAAAACAGGGTTCCACAAGTTGATTTGTCGAGAGACAACCTAATTAGAACCTGGGAGTGCCCTAAGTGCACAGTAACTAATTCTGTGAGATAAGAGGGCGCTACATAAAGTGGGGGCTCGTCCGGGATTATTGTCTTTTTATATTTGTGACCATTTCATTTAATTATGTGTATTTTGAATAGCACTATTATTATGGATTTAAGTGGAACTCCTGAGTTACAAGCTGAGCTTATTTCATGGTGCAAAGAAGAACTAGTAGATGAAAAGCATGCCATTTTGCTAGTAGGGGTGCCTGTAGAGGTTGATGTAGCCCAAATTGAAAATGTAGCACAAAAGGTGAAAGTCTGGGGAAGAGTACGGGTGAGAGCTACTAAAGAGGGAGCTAGCCAGGAAATGTTAAATGTGTTATGCGAGTGTAGAGAAACTATTAAACCTGAGTCTGTCCCGCCTGTATTGCTACCTGAGGAGGGTGGGGAGCCATGGAAGGTTTTAATAGTGGCAGAGGATGACACTTCATCTGATGAGTTTGCCGAGAAATTATCGGTATTTCTTGCAAATGAAGGAAAGTCGATGCTGGAGTTGCAAGCTCTGTTTGCTCAGCCTGGTGCTGAGGCTGGTTCACCAGAATCAATAATTCGAGCTGTGGGAGACCTGTTAGACAAAACTGGCAGACAAACCACTGATAGTAGTGCATATAGAAGATTGCGTACCTTTTCTGGTTCTCTTCCTACACCTTCAGGAGAAGAGACGATGGAAAACTGGATGGACCAAGCACGTATGATGATCACAGAGTGTGAGTGCTCTGAGAAGGAGAAGAGTAAGGATCCCAAATCTGGAACTCATGATTTTCATTCAGCGAGAAGTCAAGTTAATGTCACAGAAAATAACTGTCTTCCAAAGGGACTGGTTGGTCCTTCCTCTACTGTTTCCATTAGGATAAATGGACATCCATGCAAAGCGCTGCTAGACAGCGGATCCCAAGTTACAATTGTCTTTGAATCATGGTATTCCAAATATCTGTCTGATGTGCCTTTGCAGTCTCTTGAAGGGCTTTCAATTTGGGGTCTGAGCTCCTCAAGCTACCCTTATAAGGGGTATATTGTGATCGATGCCTACTTTCCTGCCACTCTCACTGGGGTGGAGGAGTCAATCTCTATTTTAGCCTTGGTCTGCCCAGAGCCTCAAGGGTTTAAGCAAGTCCCAGTAATAATTGGCACAAATGCAAGTTTTCTTTGGCCGGTTAGCTGCATTGAGTGGAGATGCCAACACTCCCAACATGTTGAGTTCTTTGAGGATTCAGTGCAGTTACTCTGATGCCTGCATACCTGTAAAGTCTGAAAAACCAACCAGAGTTAAATGGAGTGGATCCCATGCTCTTGTTGTTCCGCCAAGAGGTGAGCTGTATGTAGATTGTACAATGGAGTCTGAAGAACCCTTGAAGAAGGATATCTTTGTAGTAGAGTCTTCAGCAGATGATCAGTTACCTGTGGGTCTATTCATACCGCCTGTGATATTGCCTTCATCAGCGATAAATATGGACACCTTTCAATTGCCTGTGCATAATGAAACTGACAAAGAGATAGCAGTGCCTCCTGGTATGTATCTTGCACACCTGTTTCCAACTGATATCATCACTGAGCCTCGTAGAGAGAGGGACAAAGCAAAGAGGATAGATCCAAATTTGTTCAGCTTTGGTACATCAGCTATTCCTCCTGAATGGGAAGTAAGATTACGACAGAAACTATCCGAAAGGATTAATGTGTTCTCTCTTGAGGAGTGGGATGTTGGATTGGCAAAGGGGGTGGAACATCATATTCTATTGAATGATCCTAGACCATTCAGAGAAAGGTCTCGTCGCATTGCTCCGGCTGACATTGATGATGTGCGTCGACATATAAAAGACTTACTTGCAGCTGGCATAATCAAAGAGTCTCGGAGTCCATATGCATCCCCAATTGTGATTGCTAGAAAGAAAAATGGGAGTGTGCGTATGTGCATTGACTATCGAACCCTTAATAGTCGAACTGTACCAGACCAATACACAACACCAAGAATAGATGATGCATTGGATTGCTTGTCGGGGAGCAGATGGTTTTCAGTGTTAGACTTGCGAAGTGGTTACTATCAGGTCGAAATGGCAGCCGAAAGCAAGGAAAAAACGGCATTCATCTGTCCACTTGGATTTTATCAATTCGAGCGTATGCCACAAGGAGTCACTGGAGCGCCAGCAACGTTCCAGCGGCTTATGGAAAAGGCAGTAGGAGATATGCATTTACTGCAAGTCATTGTTTATCTGGACGATTTGATTGTGTTTGGCCGAACTTTGGAGGAACATGAGGAGAGACTTTTGAAAGTGCTGGATCGGCTTGAGGAATTTGGATTAAAACTTTCCATAGATAAATGTCAGTTCTGTCAGGAGAAAGTTAAATATGTGGGACATATTGTATCTGCCACTGGGGTAGCTCCAGACCCAGAGAAGGTGGAAGCTGTAACACGCTGGAAGAGGCCAACAGATCTAAAGTCCTTACGGTCATTCTTGGGCTTTTGTGGATTTTATAGGCGCTTTATTAAAAACTATTCTGCAATTGTGAAACCACTGACAGATCTTACCAAGGGTTATCCTCCAGTGAAAGGGAGAAAGGATTCATTCTCAACAGGGAAATACTTTAAGGAATCTGAACCGTTTGGAGAACGTTGGAGTGCATGTTCAGAGGCTTTCCAGAGCATTATTCACTGCCTCACTAATGCTCCAGTATTAGCGTTTGCAGATTCAACCAAACCATATGTGCTCCACATTGATGCCAGTCTCAATGGTTTAGGTGCAGTTCTGAACCAGGAATACCCAGAGGGGCTACGTCCTGTGGCATATGCAAGCCGAAAGCTAAGTGCTACGGAACAGCGCTATCCAACACATCAACTTGAGTTCTTGGCTCTCAAGTGGGCCATATCTGATAAGTTTCATGACTACCTGTATGGTGTTAAGTTTGTTGTAAGAACAGATAATAACCCACTAACGTATGTCTTAACCAGTGCCAAACTGAATGCTACTGGACATCGATGGCTAGCCACCTTAGCCACATACGACTTCAGTATAAAATATAAACCAGGAAAACAAAATGTGGATGCAGATGTTCTGTCGCGATATCCTGTGAATGTTGAAGAGGAATGGACAGAAATTTCAGATTCAGCAGTGAAAGCTGTTTGTCATCTAACAAGCTCAACTCAGGATGGTGAATCTTCTTCGAGGTTGATAGACCAACTCTGCATTTCTCCACAAAGTGTTCCTACACTGTACACATGTCCTACTCAACTGGACACAGGTCAAATGGAGTGGAGGACAAAAGACGAAATAAGATTGGCACAGGACCAAGATCCAGTCATTGCTCCTGTAAAAAAAGAAGTAGCTTTGAACAAAGTGACTTTGATGCCTAAGAGTTCAAATCCAGATGTGGCTCTTTTACAACGACAAGGCCAGAAATTAGTAATCAGAGACAATCTTCTGTATAGGGTAACCAAACATCAAGATGAAGGAGAAAGAAGTCAGTTGGTTTTACCTGAAACCTACCATCTTGAGGTAATGAAATCCTTACATGATGATGCTGGCCACTTGGGAGTTGAACGGACAGTTGAACTATTTAGAGACAGATTTTACTGGCCCAAAATGGCTCAAAAAGTAGAACAGTATGTGAAGACTTGTGGAAGGTGTATTGCCAGAAAAACGTTGCCACAGAGGTCTGCCCCATTGAATAACATTACAAGCAGTGGGCCATTAGACCTTGTGTGTATTGACTTCCTTTCTTTAGAACCAGATGCCAAAGGGATTGCTAATGTACTGGTCATAACAGATCATTTTACGAGATATGCACAAGCCTTCCCTACAAAGGACCAAAAAGCATTGACAGTTGCCAAGGTTCTATGTGAAAATTTTTTTGTTCACTATGGGCTTCCTGCACGAATACATTCTGATCAAGGGAGAGATTTCGAGAGCCGTGTCATCAAAGAGCTCCTTGGGATTTTGGGGATTCGAAAATCTCGCACGTCACCATATCATCCACAGGGTGACCCACAACCAGAGCGGTTCAATCGCACTCTTCTTTCAATGTTAGGGACCCTTGACCCAGCAAAGAAAGCTAAATGGAGCCAATATATTAGTCAATTGGTCCACGCTTACAATTGTTCAAAAAATGAGGCAACTGGTTACTCGCCATACTATCTCTTGTTTGGACGAGAAGCTCGCCTACCTATAGATCTTTGCTTTGGCTCTTCACCTGACGGAAAACCAGAAGTAACATACTTGCAGTATGTGAACAAAATGCAAAGAGAACTTCAAGAAGCTTACCGATTGGCAGAAGAAGCCTCTTTGAAGAATCATCTAAGAAATAAGCAACGTTATGACAAGAGAGTAAAACCCCAGACGCTTGGACAAGGAGATCGAGTTTTCATTAAAAACCTAGCACACACAGGAAAACATAAATTGGAGGACAGGTGGAATACAGTGCCTTACATTGTGACAGAGAAGCTAAAGAACTTACCTGTGTATAAGCTACAACCAGAAACAGGAACTGGACGGATAAGGACACTGCATAGAGATCACCTATTGTCAATTGGAGACAATGTCAGAATCCCCGCTCCGTATGCTAGAGAAGACAAAATGAGACCTCCAATAACAAGAGCTCAATCGGCACTGAAAAAACAGTCAGAGAAAGCAGAAAACATCCAAACTACCTCTGATAGCGATGATGAGCTAGAATATTACTTACCTGAACGAAACCGAATACAAACCCAACCTCTGGATACATGGTCTCCTAAACCTGTGGGGGAAAAACTGAAACACAGTTATGATAGACATCAAACTAATCAAGAGAGCGTAACAGAGGAAAGCCGGATACACCAAATATCAGATGAGACAGTAAATCAAGTCAGTAATGCTCAAACAAGGGAGAAAGCATCTACTGAAAGCCGTCCGAAGAGAACAGTGAAGCCAGTCATTAAACTTAGTTATGATGATCTCGGCAGACCATCAGACAAACCTTTGACCATTGTATACAAAGGTATGGTCATACAAATTGGGAACTCCTCTAAGAGGAACAGATGTTGTAATACACTTCGGTGTCATCCTCTAGCCAAGTGTGCTAGATGTACTCAAACAAACTTTAATGTAGCTACTTTAGCCACTATACAAAGCTAATGATACATTTCTGGATAGTCTCATGGGGACATGAGAATTTTAGAGAGGGGAGAGTGTAGCACAGTGCTTTCATTAGAGCATAAATAAATAAATAATTTAGTTTTACTAGCAGTTTATATATTTCATTTATTGTAAAAAGTTCATTTGTTGTTGTTTAAAAGATGTATATGTGTGTGATGGTATTTTGTATAATACCTAGACTGATAGCTGTATAAAACCCTCCTACTTTCGAGGTAAAGTGTACATTATTGGTTCACGTGAATTTGGGGGAGGAGCTAAGATCCTGCACGGGAGAGAGAGAGAGAACGTGAATGCGAAACTGAAAAGAGACTGCGCCTCGTGTAGCAGAGCAAACTTAAGCAATTAAGCCGGACAGGTTTGATTTAAAGATTTATTGTGTTTAGGGAGTGAGTAACAACAAATAAGATATTCAGTAGATCACTGTGTAATGTTTGTTGTTTTTAAAATGCTCCCAGCATCAGTTAAAGTGTGTGAGAAAAACGTGCATAAGTGATTGATTAGCAGATCGGGAGACAGTATATACTGTGAACGAACTTTTCATCGACGCGGATAACGACGATACAGAGGATTTCCCGCTTTTGAAGCATATATACTGTTTGGAGCTGCCGAGGGGTTCGGGGGTTCCTAAATACAGAGGATTTGCTGCTGTGTACCTGCCCTGGGTGTCAGAGGCTGTCTACACCCCTAAATTGAGTGCCCTAGATCAGGAGAGCTCAGTGGATTAAAGGTACCATTATTTATTTTGTTTTATTTGGCTCTTCGGAGTGAAGCGGCCAATTACTGTTTTGCTTTTGAGGCCACAACGATCGCCAGCAACGGTACAGGCCTGCAACGGGAATGGGGAACTGTATGTGTGTGTGTGTGCGTGCATGAGTGGGCCCACGTGAATTAAGAGCGGTGATTGGTCACATTGAAAGTTCTTTAATATTTAATAAGGAGGTTGGTGTTGCAGTTTATTGCATATTGGGAAAAAATAATAATATATATTCACAGAAAATACACATTTAAGGACCATTTACAGTATATTTTTTAGTTAATTTGTATAGAGTGGATATATAATTTCCTTGGAGGGATTTCTTTGGGGAATTAACCCCTAAGGTGCCACATAATTTTATATTATTGTATTTCTTTTGTTTGGTTAAATATTTGTAAACCACTAACTAACTAACACTGTCATATGTGAATTTATGTTTTCATATTTAATTTTTATTTGTAAAAATAAATACAACAAGTGATTTAATTTAAACAATCTCTTTTTCTGGGTTATTAAACTGGCATACAATTTGTAAATATATCAACATAAAGCTCTTGTGCCATTTAAAATTCTGTGGTTATAAAACAGGGTTCCACAAGTTAATTCGTCGAGAGACAACCTAATTAGAACCTGGGAGTGCCCTAAGTGCACAGTAACTAATTCTGTGAGATAAGAGGGCGCTACATACGCACATCTACAGCTTTGTGCGTACGCAATGTTTTAGTAATATTTCCACGCAAGTCTTCGTACATGAGGCCCCAGATGAGTAGAGGAGGAGACAGAATGATGAAGCACACACCAGATGAGTTGAGGAGGAGACAACGATGAAGCACACACCAGATGAGTTGAGGAAGACAACGATGAAGCACACACCTCCGACTGGATACGGGGCTGACTGGACAAACTGGAGATAAAACAGAAAATAGGTAAGTTTCTGAATGGTCGATCGCTGATAATGAATACGTGGAGAGTATTCGTTATTAGTCCGCTTTGTATGAACGAGCCCGGACAAAGAGTGGTGTGAGGTGTGTGCTTATATTGCCTCACGGTGATAAGGTGCAGCTGTGCATGATTAAAACTCAGGTGATGATGGGCATTGTGTGAAATTGGTGGAAGAGCCTGGCCAATCTGTGACATTACCCCCCCTCCCCAGGGCCCCCTCCTGAGGGCCTAGTAATCTGACGCCGTGGTGGTCTACCTCGTCCACGAGGTGCCGGGAACTCGGGGTGATTGGAGTGGAAATCTTCCATCAGTGAGGCATCTAAGATGTCTGATCTGGAGACCCAAGATCTTTCCTCTGGTCCATATCCCTCCCAGTCAACGAGGTATTCTAGCTGACCACCACGACGCCGGGACCGTAGAATCTCCTTGACAGTGTAAATGGAGTCTTCTTCTAGCATCAGTGGTGGAGGGGGTTCCTCTTCGTGGCCAGGCTCTGTGGAGGGAATCAGAGGTTCGTGATAGGGTTTAAGGAGTGACACGTGAAATGTGGGATGGATTCTGTACTGGGGTAGTAGTTGTAATTTGTAGGTGACGGGGTTGAGCTGTTCCAGGATGGTGAAGAGACCAATGAATCTGGGACTAAGTTTTTTGGAGGGCAGTCGCAGGCGGATGTCTCTGGTGGACAGCCAGACCTTCTGTCCAGTATTGTAGACGTGACCTTCAATCCTTCTCCTGTCTGACACCTCCTTGGTTCTTCGGACTGCCCTCTGGAGATGGTGATGGGCTTCATCCCAGACCCTCTCGCTTTCCCGAAACCAGTGATCCACTGCGGGTAAATCAGACGGTTCGTCATCCCAGGGGAAAAGTGGAGGTTGAAATCCCAGAATACACTGGAATGGCGTGAGTCCTGTGTTGGGTCGCCGCAGTGAATTCTGGCCGTATTCCGCCCAGCCCAGAAACTGGTTCCAGAAATTTTGGCAACCGTGACAGAAGATCCTGAGAAATCTTCCCACTTCTTGAATCTTCCTCTCCGTCTGGCCGTTGGTTTGTGGATGACAGCCAGACGAGAGGCCGACGGTCACACCTAGGAGTCTGAAGAAGGCTTTCCATAGTCTGGAGATGAACTGGGGACCTCGATCCGAGACTATATCTTCTGGTAGACCAAAACATCGAAAGACATGGTTAAAGAGACTTTCAGCCGTCTCTAGGGCTGTGGGAAGACCTTTCAAGGGAATCAAACGACAGAATTTTGAGAATCGATCTATGATAACCAGAATGCAGGTATTACCGTCAGATGAGGGAAGATCCGTCTTGAAGTCTACCCCTAGGTGTGACCAGGGACGATTCGGGATGGGCAAGGGGTGGAGGTTGCCTGCAGGTAGATGGCGTGGACTCTTTGACATGGCACATTCTTTACAACCTAGCACATACCTCCTCACATCTCTTGCCATGCTCGGCCACCAAAAGCGTTGAGATAGCAGCGAGAGGGTATTGTTGACCCCAGGATGCCCAGAGCCCAGAGATGTATAAGTGGAGTGGATGAGATCTACCCGTTGATTATTGGGAACAAACTGTCAATTTGGGGGGCAGCCCGGTGGAGATCTGGCTTCAGGAGTGGCGACGGCTGGAGGAGCAGACCATCTGATGTGACAGACATCAATATGATCTGGAAGAATCTTGGCCGGGGTTTCGATGGTTTCTTGATGATCATGAATTCTGGATAGTGCGTCCGCTCAGATATTATTAGATCCTGGCCGATAGGTTATGGAGAAATAGAATCTGGACAAGAACAATGACCAGTGGGCCTGACGAGGACAGAGTCGTTTATCATCTTTGAGATATTGTAAATTTTTATGATCTGTGATTACCTGTAAGGGATGTTTAGCACCCTCCAACCAATGTCACCACTCCTCCTGGGCGAGCTTGATGGCTAGCAGTTCTCGATTCCCGATGTCATAATTCTTCTCCGCCGGACTAAGCTTCCTGGAGAAATAGGCACATGGATGGAGTAACTTGGAAGTACTGTGGAACTGAGATAAGATGGCTCCTACTCCAGCGGTGGAGGCATCTACTTCTACTATGAAAGGTAAGTCTGGGTCAGGGTGAGTCAGGAGTGGAGCTTGAGCAAAGGCTTCTTTGTGGTTTCGGAAGGCTGTGGCAGCTTCGGAAGGCCAGGATAATTTCTTGGGTTTATTTTGAAGAAGGTTGGTGAGTGGGGTGGTGACGAGACTGTAATTATGAATAAATCGTCGATAGAAATTTGCAAATCCGAGGAATCGTTGGAGTTCTTTGATGGTTGTGGGTTCTGGCCAGGAGACAACGGAAGTGACCTTCCCCTCGTCCATACGAACCCCTCTTTTATCTATCATGTATCCCAGAAACTGAACAGATGGTAGATGAAATGAACATTTCTCAGCTTTTGAAGTGGATTTTATACTCTTTAAAGTGTGAAGTTAATCTATATATTCAAATTATATGTGTATAATCTGCTTGTAGATTTGCCTACCATTAACACAATTGAAGTGTTATGTAAGGGGAAAGGGCCTGAGGAAACCACTAAGGGTCACGAGAAGTGGATGAGAAGAGAGCGGGAGAAAGCCTGAGTAAGCAACTAAGGTGTCTCAGGAAATGGATAAGAATAGAGCAACACATGTGTAAACAGAGACGTATAGATGGATAAGATATATAGTTACCAGGTTGGGGTCAAGGGTTAAACTAGGGGGTCTTGTGCAATAAATGTTGAACTAAGACAAAAACAGATGACTGAGGTGGAATTTGGGGTCAAGGGTTAAACTAGGTGGGATCTTGTGTGACAAGTATAGAACAATGTGAAGAGTAGCTGCGGACTTGTATATAAGCAGGCCAGACCATCAGTGAGTCAGAATTTTTCAGACAGAGATGCTACTGGGGGTCTCCTGAAAGTTCTCCTTTGTTGTCGACAATAAAGTATATTCTTCTGATATTCATAACCTCCAGACTGAGTTTGATTTAGTAAGAGAAAAACCAAGAAAACCACTACACTTTTAGGTACAGTTGGTGTTTCCTGAGGGTTTGCAGGACCTTCTCTACATGGTGGCAATGTTCGACCTCATTTCTGGAGTAAATCAAGATATCATCTACGTATACAATGACGAAGTGATGAAGGAACTCTGAGGACTTCATGGATGAAGTTTTGGAATACAGAGGGGGCGTTGCCCAGACCATACGGCATTACCCGATATTCATAGTGGCCAGTAGGGGTCACAAAAGTGGTTTTCCATTCATCACCCTTCCGTATTCTCACCAGGTTATATGCGCTGCGGAGGTCCAACTTTGTGAAGATCTTGGCAGATCGAAGTTGCTCTAGGGCCGCAGGAACGAGAGGAAGGGGATATCGGAACTTGACTGTACCTTGGTTGAGAATTCTATAATTAATGCACGGCCGCAGCCCTCCATCCTTCTTGGCCGCGAAGAAGAAACTGGATGCTGCGGGTGACGTGGAAGGACGGATATACCCCTGATGCAGAGCCTCCTGAATGTACTCCTCCATGGCCTTGGTCTCTGGAAGCGACAGTGGATAGATTCTACCTTTGGGCATTGTGGCAGTGGAAACCAGATCTATGGCACAGTCCCATGGCCGATGTGGAGGTAGCTGGGAAGCTTTCTTGGGGCAAAACACGTCCTTGTAAGGAGTGTAGATCTCGGGAATGTGGACGGATCGTGACTCGATGGGGCTTTCAACTGACGTGACATAGACAGATAGGGGTTTTTGAATCTGTAATGGAAGATCGGGGGAACAGCCTGGTCTACATCCTTCACCCCATCTCTTTATCTCTCCTGTGCCCCAAGAGAGGATGGGATCATGCTTCACCAGCCACGGTCGCCCTAGGATGATATCCATGGTGGCTCCCTCCAAAACCAGGAATTGTATATCCTCTGTATGTAACCACCCAATTTGGACACTAACGGGTTCACATTTACGATGAATACGTGCCTGTGACTTGATATTGTTGGTTATGGGTTGATTCTGGTAGATGTGCGTCGAGGCTTCGGTGCGGAGGTGGAGCTGGCGACAGAGGGGGTGTGAGATGAAATTCCCAGCTGACCCTGAGTCGATAAGGGCGGTGGCTGAAACAGAAAAAGTGTGGGTAGTTAACAGTACCTTGGTAGTGAGAGGATTCATCTTCTCAATATCAAAACTGAACACACTCACCGAGGGGCGCATGGGATGGAGAGGTCAGTCCAGTCTGACATGTCCTCCGGCACCACAGTACAGACACAGACCCCGGGTCAGCCTCCTCTGTCACTCAGCGGCCGTGAGTCTACTGGCTTCAATGATCATGGGTTCTGGTTCTGGAGGGATTGTCCGCTGGCAGCAACTAGAGTATGGAACCGAAGGGCATAGTCCTGTGTGGACATAGTTCCTTGTTTCAGATGGTATAGTTGTTCTCCAGCTGCTACTTCTCCATCAGCGCGACCAAAAACCTCTTTGAAATATTTGGTGAAGGCTTGAATGGAATTAGTTACCGGCCCAGCTTGTTGCCAGATGGTCTCAGCCCACCGGAGAGCAGATCCAGAGAGAAGTGAAATGATGAAAGCAATTTTAGATCGATCTGTGGGATATAACTCCAGTTTCATTGTGAATACAAGGGAACATTGTAATAGGAATCCGTTGCACTCCTCCTCCCCGCCAGAGTAGGGCGCTGGTCGAGCCATGGGACTGGATGTGTTAGGGGAAGCCGAAGAAGTGCGCGGTGCTCGTGGTGTGTCAGAAAGTGGTGCAGCTGGCAATAAAACTTTCTTTAACGCGTCTACCAGCTCTTGAATTGGATCGGGGTTGCTCATGCTGTTAACTTTAATGGTCCGGGCTTCTGTTAGGAAACGGACGGACAAACAAGGTGAGTGGAAAATATAAACGTTTATTTTCACAGCAGAACAACAGAAGGATATGCAGGGTTCCGTGAGTGGAGACTGAGGAGATATAACTGTCCTTACTCCTTTCAGTATGGATGATGATTAGAGATGCTGACCGAATGCACACACCAGATGAGTGAAGGAGGAGACAGAATGATGAAGCACACACCAGATGAGTTGAGGAGAAGACAACGATGAAGCACACACCAGATGAGTTGAGGAGAAGACAACGATGAAGCACACACCTCCGACTGGATACGGGGCTGACTGGACAAACTGGAGATAAAACAGAGAATAGGTAAGTTTCTGAATGGTCATTCGCTGATAATGAATACGTGGAGAGTATTCGTTATGAGTCCGCTTCGTATGAACGAGCCCGGACAAAGAGTGGTGTGAGGTGTGTGCTTATATTGTCTCACGGTGATAAAGTGCAGCTGTGCATGATTAAAACTCAGGTGATGATGGGCATTGTGTGAAATTGGTGGAAGAGCCTGACCAATCTGTGACAGTAATCAGTATGAAACCTACACTGTCTAGTTTCTCAGTCTGAGCTAATTAGAGTTATTGCTACCACATCCACGTGGCTTTTTTTTTTTTTTTACAATCGTCTGCAAGAGACACACGCAACATGTAGACTGGTCAGAAAAAAACGCGTCATTAAAATGAACGTAAACTCAGCAAACACTTAACCAATAAGCATGAGAGATATCTATTGAAAGCTTGATATGTCTACTTTTGCATTAACCAATTCAAGTAGAAAACAAATATACTTTTTTCACGTAATCCGTATAAAAGTAAGGACTCTCCTGTATCGCCTCATTAAAGCTCCCGCTTCTCAGGGAGCCAGGTAATGTACACATTCCCCAAGATATGGCATCAATTGACAAGCTTTATAATAGAGTTGCTTACATTTTCATGCTATGTGAGTGAAGAAACACTTCGAATGGTACTGAAAAGCGACAAAGAATTTACTTTCTCCTTAGAGGAAGAGCGAAATTCTTATGACGAATGCATACATTTTGATGAACGCCTAGACCCAGCGGAGGATAGTATTCCTGTCGACCAAGTCTTTTATTCTTACCTTAATTATTTAATGAAAAAAGTCCTTACAGGCCACTTGTAGTTTCATTGCTGTACAAAGTGTATCCTATAATGAATATAGCATATACTGATAAACATAGGCCTATATAATAAAATGTAGTGTTATATGAAATATGCTATGCTATAGTGAAAAATAAATACTGATGTTGTTTACAAAACATGGTTTGTTTAGTTTATAATTCCTATTTGGTGACTGAGTTCATTAGGTAAAATAGTACTAGTATCTGTGAACATCACAAAAAAAAGTTAATAGTGTAGATTATGTGATCAGCTTGTTTTTTTTTTTTTACAGATGTGAAAACAACAGCGGTAAAAAGAGACTGATGTTGACATGACTCCACATGCTCTGAGATATGAGATTCCTTCATGTACTTGAAGACCATGTAATGCTTACACTTACACGGCACTCCCCCGGCACTCACCCGATTGGGTTTTTTTGTGGAGAAGAAGGATGGTTCCTTGCGTCCCTGCATAGATTATCGGGGGTTGAATGACATCACTGTAAAGAATCGTTATCCTTTGCCACTGATGTCATCGGCCTTCGAACTCCTGCAGGGAGCAACCATCTTCACAAAATTAGACCTCCGCAATGCCTACCACCTAGTTCGGATTAGGCAGGGGGACGAATGGAAGACCGCCTTTAACACCCCTACTGGTCAGTCTGTTCCTGTCACGGGTAGAAGAAGGAGTGAACTCAAGTGCAGAACACAAAGTGTTTATTAAGGAGAAAATCTTTGCAAAGGAACAAAAAAACCCAATCGGGTGAGTGCCGGGGAAGTGCCGTGGTAAAACAGTCCAGAAACAACAACGGGAGACTCGTTCACTGGCAGCCCTGGACACAAATATGGGGTGAGTAACAGACCGTTATACACACACACCAACGACAACAGACTGACAAACATGAAGGGAAATGACGTGCTATAAATAGGAACAAAGGGATGAGAAACAGGTGGAGCGAATTACTCCGATGACTTGTGAATACTAGAAAAGCAGGTGACTGAAGGTAATCTGTAACATTGAACTGGAGAGGGTGAGAACACAAGGTACGGTGACAGTCGCAGAACCACAAGAGGCCACCCCTTGCTCTTAAATGTGAATCTATTCGGTGCTTTCATTTTGTTTAGGCATGAAAACACTTTGAAATAAACATAAAAACAGCGCAATTCATATCCTCTTCATTATAGGTGCCATTGCCCCTATGCAAACCTCAAAACAGTCAGTTAATGTAACTATGCATGACCATCAGCTGATGCGCTCCATAGTGATAAATTAGACGCTGTTTCCCAAGCGGATTCTGTACGTACGCGATTTGATGCGGAGCTCAAGTGGACACTGGGTTTTGAGTGTGTGTTTGAACAGACTTACACATCATCATAATTATAATAATGGCGGTTAATTTGACTCCAGATTAATAAAGGGACTAAGCCGAAAAGAAACTGTATGAATGAGTAATAATAACAACAACAACATCTAAACATGTCGATCTTGTTGGGTTTTCTTTTAAATAAAGCAAATTTTGTCTTAAATGAGCATAAACAGTTAGGAAAGCAATCAAATTCTTTCATTAAAGATTTGTGCATTTTTAAAGTGACACCTGTTATTTAATGTAATCAAACAAACAAAAAAAATGTCAATGAGAGATTAATTTGCTGCTCCTTAATCAGAATGTCTAAAATATACAGTGAAGAAAAGATGAATGAGATTTGATAACTTGATTATATTCCTTTATAATAGCTAATAATTTTAATAGATTAAACTGTTTGCTAATTTATTGTGCCGCTTTTTCTAATGTATACTACTTATTATATCCTTTGTAAATAATAATAAAAACGTATTACTAACCATTTCAGCAGGTTATTTACAATGAAACAGCTTCATTATTTATTTATTTATTTTTATTTATTTTTTTTTTTTGGGGGGGTGGAGGGTTCGGGGAAAACACAGTTTTCTACTAAAGTTACATTTTAAACTTAAAAGAACAAATTGGCTTGCAAATCTTTCACTTCTAGTGTTTCCTTGGTCATCCCAGCTGGTTGAGGTGACAGGATATGTAAAAGAAACATGTCACTGTTGGAATCTCCAAAAACAATTGGGTTAACTACTACGACTAGAACAGAAAAAACAGGCAGCTGTCTGTCCAGAATCCTCAATTTAACACAGCACTTGGAGCAAAATTTAGAGGAGCTTAAAATCTGTTATATTATTTAGTGATGCTGACTTCCCCAACATTTTAGCCACAGTGTAAAAAGTATTCATAAGCTAACAGTTTCCTGTATTTTGTGATTTATGTTAAATTCCATAATGTGATCTTGATCTTTTCTCCAACAATTATTGACTTTAAAAAGTTACTCTTAAAGTCATTTTAATAGGCTGAAGTGAAACTGTAAATTGTCTGGGTTGGTGGTGTGCATAATGGTAAAACAACTTTGTAATAAACTGCAAGAACAGTTTCTGTCTGTTTCAGGACTTAATTCTCTCTGTATTACTTCTTACAAAATGTAATATTTAAAACTAAACAAACGTCAAAAAAGTAAAATAAAAGTTTCAACATCAATTATTGAGTAAGTGGAGATCAATGCTGCAATTTGTACACAATTAATAACAGTAAATAAACAAAAACAAAACAAATTATAAAATGCAGAAACAGTTAAATTACACACACACACACATATATATATATATATACAAACACACACACATATATATATATATATATATATATATATATATATATATATATATATATATATATATATAAAATACTAGAAAAAGTTGTTTCCACTCAATTATGCTCTTTTCTGCAGACGAACAATATTTTTGAAGTGTTTCAGTCAGGTTTCAGGGCTCACCACAGTACAGAAACCGCCTTAGTGAAAATAACCAATGCCAATGATTTACTCTTAGCTGCTGACCGAGGGTGCGTCTCGCTATTAGTTTTACTTGATCTTAGTGCGGCATTTGATACCATTGACCACAATATCCTCATAAATTGCTTAAAGTCTACAGGTGTCCAGGGACAGGCTCTACAATGGTTTAAGTCATACTTAACTGACCGCTACCAGTTTGTGAATATTAATGGACAGCCTTCACAAGTCAGCCCAGTAAAGTATGGGGTGCCTCAAGGATCAGTTTTAGGCCCTCTACTGTTTACAATTTACATGCTACCTCTAGGAGACATTATTAGAAGACATGGGATCAGCTTTCATTGCTATGCAGATGATACTTAATTATATATTTCAACTAAACCTGACGAGACGTCTGAACTTTCTAAACTAACTGAGTGTATCAAAGACATCAAAGACTGGATGACCAACAATTTTCTTCTCTTAAACAACTCAATTTACAATTAGAGGGATACAAAGTTAGCTTTAGCTCTACTATAAAAGATCTGGGTGTCACATTAGACAGCAATCTAACTTTTGAAAATCATGTATCCCATGTCACAAAAACTGCCTTCTTTCATCTGAGCAATATCGCTAAATTACGAAATATGCTATCCATCTCAGATGCAGAAAAGCTAGTCCATGCTTTTATGACTTTGAGACTGGATTACTGTAATGCTCTATTTGCTGGCTGCCCAGCATCCTCTATTAACAAACTTCAATTAGTACAAAATGCAGCAGCCAGAGTTCTGACCAGGTCTAGAAAATATGATCATATAACCCCAATTTTATCCTCCTTACACTGGCTGCCTGTTAAGTTTCATATTGAATTTAAAATATTACTTCTCACCTATAAAGCTCTAAATAATCTAGCTCCTGTTTATCTAACCAACCTTCTGTCTCACTACAAACCAACTCGCTCTTTAAGATCTCAAAATTCAGGGCTTCTGGTAGTACCTAGAATAGCAAAATCAAGTAAAGGAGGTCGAGCCTTCTCTTTCATGGCTCCTACACTCTGGAATAGCCTTCCTGATAACGTCCGAGGCTCAGACACACTCTCCCAGTTCAAAACTAGATTGAAGACCTATCTGTTTAGTAAAGCATACATTCATTGCATCACCTAGCGGGTTCCACACTGGCTTCTGCATCTTGCTTATATACACTTTGAACAGCAGCTATGCTAATTATTTACTTTATTCTCTATTTTCACCTGGGGATACTCATCCCGAGGTCCTCAGATTATGCGGAGTCACTGATTGGATCCAAGACCAGCGACGTGATGATCCCAAGGATTCCATATCCGGGACCAGGCCATATCCTGAGCTGCTGCTGCGCTGATGGTCGTGGGGAGTGGAGATGAGTCTGATTCCAGCGACGCTCCAGGGACAGACGAGTCTTCGCTGAGGCCATCTTCCAGCCTAAACCATGGCGAATGAAGCTCTGCACAAGACTTTTGGCCAGCAGAGAAATTAAAATGGTCGTGCCCAACTGAGTCTGGTTCTCTCAAGGTTTTTTTTCTTCACTCCCTTCAGGTGAAGTTTTTTTTCCCTCTCCGCTGTCGCCACTGCCTCGCATGGTTCAGGATTGGTAGAGCTACGCATCGATGAATTGGCTCTTCAGAGTTTGAACTCTCAGTAATGATTAAATCACACTGAACTGAGCTAAACTGAACTGAACTTAAACACTAAAACCTGAACCACACTGTTCCAGTTACTATGACCATTTATGTGAAGCTGCTTTGACACAATCTACATTGTAAAAGCGCTATACAAATAAAGCTGAATTGAATATATATATATACATACACATACATACATACATATATACACACACACACATATATGTATATGTGTGTATGTGTGTGTATATATATATATATATATATATATATATATATATATATATATATATATATATATATATATATATATATAAATTTATGAAACAAATATGCATGAATATGTTGTTTCTAACTGTTTCTTATCTTATTGCCTTGACGTTGCGCCTTGACATTTTTGAGCACTGGATAAAATTGTTCTGCTTAACTGAGCTGAATATTTGCACGTATTCACAGCCCATGTAACCTTGATATTGATGTATAAAAGCTGGGAATACCCCAGTCTTTTTCAGAAGAGAGCAATAAACTGTTGGATTTACATCTCAGTTTTTTGTTGCCTTCCTGGAGCTCCTGCTTACTGAAGAAACACACAGACGATCTGCAATTTATCCCAACAACCTGGTGACCCTGACGTGATGAAGCTGATCAGGTAAGACATGAATTTGGTTTTGACTACCTGATTAGTTTCATTACTGAACTGAGTAATCCTTGGCTGGGATTTTCCCTTACAAGCCATGACGAGCACGCTATACAAAAGTAGAACAATCATTCTGTGTGTTTTCTAGTAAGTATTTACTAACATGGGTGGTTCATACCCCAAGCCTGAGATAGGGGAAAGCCCTAAAGATTGGATGTATCGATGTGGGTGGGGATATTACACTAATACCTGGTTAGATAATCTAGCAGGGTGGACTGAGGCACAAGCGATGCGTCCCTACTAGGGATGGGAAGATTAACCGATATGTATCGATACGCGGTCATGCGCGTGCACGATGCGAGTGCATCGGTAGAGCATCAGAGGATGAATGAAATTTTGGAAGCAAATCGAGATGCATCGGCTTTTGCGAGATGCATCGGTTTTTCCAAGATACAGCTTATATTTTTAATATAGAATGTATTTTTTATTTATTAACAAGTGTTGTCAACCTGTTTTTGGCGCATAATTTAATCAACCTACATAAAGTAAGCCTTAGCAACGGATTTGCGGATGTGTACACTTACACTACAACTCAGTGTATCAGGTGTGGGGATGAAGCTAGTGGCACGCCCTCAGAAAGCGCAAGAAGCAAAACAAACATTTTATTCCCCGCTGAGTTTTTAATCTAAAGTATGGCAACATGGATTTAAGGATGGACGGCATGACAGGACAGATGCAATTTGCAAAATGTGCCGCGCATCTGTAAAATACGCGGGCAGTACGACTAATCTGAAATCTCACTTGAAGCGGCGCCACGGTGTTGTTGTGAAAGCATCTTCCAGTGTTCCTGCATCCCCGGCTTTTGCACTGCTTCAACTGTAGCTAACAGCTCCAAAAGTGGTGAGAAAAGCATTGCAAGTTTTTTTTTTCCCATGCACAACAGTTTTGTGCGCTCTACGCCAATAACGGATGCTATTGCATTGTTCATCTGCAAAGATATTCAGCCTAGTGTCACGGAGAATGAAGGTTTTAAACACCTCCTCCTGTTAATTTTTATTTAATAATAATAATAATAATAATAATGATAAAAATAATGGGTGTCATGGTGGCACAGTGGGTAGTTTGACCACCTCACAGCAAGAAGATTGCTGGTTTGTTATATTTTTATTAGCCTGTTGTTTACAGTGACAGTGATGTTTCAAAGCAGCATAACACTGATAGTTCACCACCTTAAGTTTTGAATATTCAGTGGCAAAATATATCTTTGTAAAACTTGTTTTCATAGTTGAAAGGTTAAATAACAATTCTTGTTGTGCAATGCTAAACCTTTATGTTGAAAGAGTGCAAATATATATAATTGAATATATATTGTACTTATACATTCTGTTTATCTTGAAAATACTTAAATATTATGTGCTATATGTTCTAAAATGGCCCTCTATTGTAAACTGACACTCTGGCTCTGAGAGAAAAGCCAGTTTATAAAAAAAGTCTTGGTTTTGCTTGGTTAATAAATAATCAAACTCATTCAATGGCACAGCATCCTCTTTCACATAATCTCATAAACTTGATCTAATTAGTGCTGAATTATCGCATTGTATTGTGATATGGGTGTGAATCGTATCGTGTTGCATCGCAATATGTTACAAATGTATTGCTAATATATCGGATCGTATTCTTTGTATCGAGATGCGTATCGGATCGGCATTATAGCTTAGATGCCCAACCCTAGTCCCTACCCTAGAGATGGGTCATTCGACCCCCATGTGCTAAAACAGGCTCACAAATTAATTTAGGAAATTAAAGGAGATCCCAAATGTGACTATAATTATATGAGAAAGGGTTATGAAATCTGGATGAAGATGATGAGTGTGTGGAACGATAAACAAAATATTAACGTATAAAGGTAAAGAAATTAATTCCGAAGCCTCTTAAAGGCTCAGCATCAAAGATTGAGGTTAAAAGAAAGGAGACACCCAAAGTGGCTCCAGCCCCCGTTGTTACTGTTCCCTCAGTTACAGTTACTGTTTCTACTCCTACAACCCCCCCCCCCCCCCCCTTCTTATGAGGGGCAAGGAAAGGCACAGCAGAGGATGCCTCTATATCCTTTACAAGAATTAGAGGGGTTTCGCACATAGAAACCAAACCAAGGGGATAATCAGGCTTTCCTATGGGTCTCAAAGAAAGGGGGACATGCCGAAGTAACCCCTCCCTCCGCAACACTGCTCAAGGATGTCATTTCACTGCTTCCTGATATGAGCAGGCCAGTAGAATTTGCAAAAACTATGATACACTGCCTGATCAAGTTATAGAAGCCTGCCCTCTACCTTTTAAATCAGCACAAGCAGCTGAATTGTACTGTATGCCCTCACTCGAGCCTGCATATTATTTGCTGACAAACCAGTTACAATCTACACAGACTCTAGATATGCCCTTGGTGTTTCACATGATTTTGGTGCCATCTGGCACCAAAATCACTGGTGCTGACGGTAGACCAGTGTCCCATCATTCCCCTTATAACTGATTTAATAACGGCCTGCCATCTTCCCTCGCAACTGGCTATTGTTAAAACTCAAGGCCATTCGAAGGAATACACTGATAAAGCCAAAGGAAACGCTCTGGCTTACCGACATGCTAAATTAGCAGCACAACAGCCCTTGCCTGAGGATTCCATGCACGTTTCCTTGTTGTCTACAACCTGGGCATCGGGGATGCTCGATTTGGCGATGTTACAAGCATCAGCCACTGACGAGGATAAGTCCTTCTGGGACGCCTTTTCTTCCACGTTTGATGAAAAGACGGGTCTATGGCATGACAACACGGGTCGCCTATGTCTCCCACACGTGGCACTGTCATTCCTCATCCATGAATTTCATGGTGTCACTCATCGTGGACAAAGAGGGGTACATGAAACTATGCGAATGGAACTATGTTTTGTGTCCCAAAACTAGAAACCACCATTAATAACATACTTGAGAAATGTCTTATATGCGCTCAATATTATGTATCAAAGCCTGTGGCATAGCACCAACATTTAACAAAGACCAATCACACCTTTTTCTGAATGGCAAGTAGATTTCACACAAATGCCCAAGAGGGGACCGTTTAAGTATCTACTGGTTTGTGTGGATAAATTTTAAAAATGGGTAGAAGCTTTTCCCTGCTCAAGGGAAAATACACAAGTGGTAACACAGAAATTGATCTCTGAAATTATACCTAGATATGGGATCCCACATGGGATAGGCAGTATAGGCAAATGCTAAGAGCGCTGTACATCCAGGGGGCGCCAGAAATAAGCGCGGTTAAGTTGGTTTTGTTTTTGATATTCCTGACACACTCAGTGATAGATGGCAATAACTCAAAAACCTAAAAAGATCTAAAGTGTGTTTCCTACAAAAAAACAAAGCTGGTTATGTTTCACAGCTGTCTTTTTCTTTTTTTTTTCGCTCGACATTACAACCACTGCTCCGTTTAGCCGGGGATATGCGTTCAGAGCTTGCGCAGAGTGGAGCTCTCAGTAGGGCACCGTCGGAAAAGTGCTTCTTTTTTTTCGTTTTTTTTTTTTTTTTTTGCTCTTTCCTGTTTTATTTTAAAAACAACATTTTTTTTCTTTAATGAGCACAAACAGTTACTAAAGTAATCAAATGCTTCATTCATTCGTTCATATAGATCTGTGCATTCTTACATAACTCCTTTGTTATCAAACAAAACACAATGAGAGATTCATCTGCTGCTCTTCACTAAATAACTACAGGAACTTTAATCAATATGCAAATACAATTAAAAGTTAAATTTTATATTTAAATTTAGATTTTATAGCTTTATTTAATTTCTGTATGAGCCATTGTTTTAATAGGTTAAATCTTTTTTTTAATGTCAATATTTTCTATTGTTTGCTATGTATTCTATCATTTGAAGCTATTTGTTGTCCCATATTTTTTACATCCCAACGTTGACAGATATGGCATAACATTGCAAATCAATAAATATCTATAGTGCTATCTGGGTAACACTTTACAATAAGGGTGCATTAGTTAACGTTAGTTAATGCATTAGTTAACATGAACTAACCATGAATAACGCATGTATTAAGCATTACTTAACCTTTGTTAATGCTAACTAACCATTTATTTATGTCTTAGTTAATGCATTAGATAACATTAGTTAATGCATTAGTCAACGTTAGTTAATGCATTAGTTAACATGAACTAACCATGAATAACGCATGTATTTAGCATTACTTAACCATTTATGTATGTCTTAGCTAATGCATTAGTTAACATTAGTTAATGCATTAGTCAACGTTAGTTAATGACCACTAAAAGTTAAAAAAATATTTTCAGAAAAGATGTTGCAAAACAATGGACAGAGAGCAAGCATGATAGCATGCCAAAAGCTGATAATCACTTTAAAGGTGATATTTTTTCTTAATGTCCTTGAACAGTCTTCCAAGTGGAACATTCCTGTGGCGGTTACCAAGCCAATAAGTCCACTCAATTACCTTCAGGTGCTGTTTTAGCAGGTCTTCTGTCCTGTTTCCTCTTAGACGCCATATTCTTCCTTTGTAAGTTACCCATGCCCTTTCCAGATTCTGTGTATGATTGCCTGTTCTCGGATCTACAAAACATTGACTGTGATTCACAGCAAAGTGGTTATAGCCAAGATTGGTAAGTGCACCACTGTAAGCACGCCATTCGTCACTAAGTATGGTACTTCCAGGATGCACATGTTGTTCAATAAGCAGGATAAGATGATTGCGGGACCTTCGATGAACAAGCTTTAGAATGGGTTTTCTAATTCTTTGTGCAACCCCCAGCATCTCAAAGACCCATTTTCTTCTGTGCCAAGTCTTTGCAAATCTTCCACGTCCATACTGCAAAATAATCATGCAATATAAAAACAAAAATAATTGTACAATATAAAACAACTTTACAAAGACAAATAAGATGTTTAACAAATCTGCACATATTCTATAACAAAATACACTAAATTAAACATATATTCATAATATGTCATATTGTGAAATAATATAACAATTTTAAATTACTACATTGATTAATGTATTTTAAATAGGGCTGTTAGCATTTTCTAGTGCTGATTTAACATGTTAATGGAATTAATTAGTTATTCATTAAAACATGTACTGCCACCTACTGGCCTTCTTACTTTAAAATTTAGGGTTCAAAAACATCTGCCATCACCTAATTACTTTTAACATGTATACTTTTCCTTCTCTTAAGAAACTTTCCTTAATGAAAAAAAAACACATGCATTTCGTTTAAATAATTTTACAAACTGTTTTAAAGCAATCAATAAATAGATGTATAGGCGAGACAACAAAAAGCAACTTCTGGATAAAACCATGATCATTTGTAAAATTGAATAATAGATTCTATTTGTATTTTTCTAATTATTGCTTTGTAATGTCTATTTAATACTTTATGCACACAATTACATATTCTTATCTCTGCAATATGACTTGTATTTTAAGTTGTATTTTAATTACCTTTCGTTTGTGGCGGAAGTTGCTTTCATCAATCATAACAAACTCTCTGGGATGTCCAATCATTTGGCCCTTTTTTCTGGCATACAGCTTCATAGAATATCAGCATATTCCTCTGACTTTTTGGGCCATCCTGCTTAGTGTTCTTGAGCTTCCAGCAATGCCATCTTCAATCATGTCAATTTGTCTCAGTTGAAGGCCTTGAGCAAACCTGTTAATAAAAGTGAAACTACATGTTGTACTGATAGTCCTGGACAATTGTTTTCTGTATTGTACAAAATAATAGTAATAATAATAAATATTCTATTACATACCGATATATGAACTTCATCCAAGAAAATAAATTGCACTTTGACTTTGCAAACAGTGATCCAGATCTCACAGACATGATTTTTCTCATGTGTCCTTTTTTCATACAGGACCTTTAACAAAATATAATATAAGAAAAATATAACTATATAAGAAAGTGTATTCTTCATGCTCAAGATGAGGATTTAGTTGTGTGTGTGTCTGTCTGTCTGTGTGTGTGTGTGTGTACAGTATATGTATATGTATATTTAACACTTACCAAACATAATTGTCTCCTTTGTTTGAGTTATATGTCAGCTTCATTCTGTGCTGGCAGTGATTGCACTTCATTTTCGCTTTGAGCATTTTTTTTTTCTGGAGCCATTTAATCAGTTTTAATTTCTTTTTTTTGGTTTGATGTCCTTCAATAACTGACAACAATTTTTGCTTTAATGTCTGGCCCATCACACCTTTAAAATAAGTAAACAGTTAGGCATATTAGTATTTAAAATGTGTTGTTATTATTATTATTTTTTGTCAATTAATAACCTTTATTGTGCATACAACAAATGGTTAATTTATTCATGTTCAACATGCAGAATTAAAGTAACACAAATATTTATAACTGTATGCACTTGATTAATATTATTAGTTGTTTTAAAATATTAAATCCATTTCTTACCTGCTTTTACCTGTCACTGCCTGCCCCTTCTGAAATGGGGTGTCGCGATGACGAGCGCGGGATTTTCAAATGTGAAAGAGTTCCGGTCGGAAGTAAAATTCGCAATCATTAATGTAAAATTATACTGCTAATTATTCAATTCCAGAAGACGCGTTTGACGTTAACTGTTTAGTGATGTGGTTGCATACAAGTCCTTATTGTCGCGGCGAATGAATTTGCAATCCTCTGACTAACTTTTGTAGTCCATTACAAAAACTACACTACCCATAATTCGTCATCAACACTCTGGCGGGTAACGGAAGGTTGTGCAGGTGTGTGTGTGTGTGTGTGTGTGTGTGTGTGTGTGTGTGTGTGTGTGTGTGTGTGTGTGTGTGTGTGTGTGTGTGTGTGTGTGTGTGTGTGTGTGTGTGTGTGTGTGTGTGTGTGTGTGTGTGTGGAGTCGGGTCTTTGAGTTGGATCAAGCCAAGATGATGTCAAGCGAAAACCAAAGAAAAGAGGAAGACCAAAGAAAAAAACAAAACAAAGCCATAAAATCACAGAAAAGTCTGGTAAGTAAACAAACTTTCTTACCAAATGATAAAACATTACAATACGAGACATGTAATGGTTGACCTTAATATTAGGTCATAGTAATAGTTAATAGTTTACTAACATGAGCAGACAATGAAAAATTTATTAATTTTCATTAATTAATGTTTTAAAACAACTAATAATATTAATCAAGTGCATACAGTTATAAATATTTGTGTTACTTTAATTCTGCATGTTGAACATGAATAAATTAACCATTTGTTGTATGCACAATAAAAGTTATTAATTGACAAAAAATAATAATAATAACAACACATTTTAAATACTAATATGCCTAACTGTTTACTTATTTTAAAGGTGTGATGGGCCAGACATTAAATTGATTTATTAAAGTTTTTATTCTAATTAAAATTAATTAATGAAAATACAGTTGATTGTTGTTAGTTAATGTTAACCAGCACAACTTTACATTTTTATAATACATTAGTAAATTTTGCACTAATTAATAAATGATGTTTAATGTTTGTAAATGCATTACCTTACATGAACCATGGTTCCCGTAACATTACTGTATAGTTAATGGGTCTATTTTGCTGTTAGTTAAAGAGTTAAGTAACAAGTTAGAACGTTATTTTTAGTATTTCTAAGTATTTGTTAACATTTATTATTAAACAAAGCTGTCCACTGTTTTTATTAGCTCAATTCCATTAAGTAATATTTTAAAAACAATATATTATTTATGAAATTACTGTTTGTTATAGTTTAACCATTTAAATTAACATTAACTATTAATACTGTATATGCTGTAGAAATATGTTTCATGTAATCATAGTTACTTAATGTCAACAAATACATCACTATTAAGCATTAAAATTTGACCTGCATTTTAAATGTCATTTTCTAGATAAACCTACTGCAGAAGCCCCTACTTTGTCTATAGCTTTGGCTAAAGCTAAGGCAGAAATTGAAACCTGGAGGGTGAAATGTCAGCACCTGGAAGACAAAATAAATGACTTGACAAAAGAGAGAGACTACCTGAGAGAACAGCTGTCAGATGGTAAAGTTGTTGTGAATGTTTAATGTTGTTTTAATGTTAAAGTGCCACATTAAACATATTGTGAGGTCAGGAAAAAGCTTACTTTTAAGCTTACTTGAGATGTAACAAGAATTGATTATTTAGCCTTGCAGTGAAGTTAACATGTGACAAATCAGTCATGCTGTATATGAGTATTAACATATTTCCTTTTTTAATGTAAGCCATCAAGATGGAAAACATACATGTCAAAAATAAAGAGAAGCCTGCAGACATGCCCAAAAGAACAAAACATTCTTTGGAAGATTCAGAAAGTGCATCCGCTGACTCCTCTGAGTCTTCTGACTCAGAGTCATCAAGCTCGGATTCATCAAGAGAGAGGAAGAAGAAGAAGGTGAAGAAAGGGAAGAAAAGAGTTAAAAAAATGAAAAAATCCAAGCATGAAAGCAAATTCTTTCCAAGAGGTAGGTCATGCAAATTTAAATTAGCTAAGATTTTTTTTTTCCTAATGTAAATGTAACATTTGACGTTTGTTAAATAGTTTAGCATTAAGTACATGGGTGTATATTACAGTACACATTTGTGATACAATAGTGGCTACATTAAATGTCCCCACTAAGCTAACAAGTGTCCTTTTGTATCGTAATCTACTGTTTATTTTAGTTACTGAACCATGGCAGGTGGTGAAGCGCTACAAAGCAGTGCTGGAGATTTTCGACAGAGGAAGCAACATGACATATGCATTCAGAAAATATGGTGTGGACCGAAACACAATCGTGCAGACTGCAGTTATTGCTGAACTGGCCATTGCAGCTCCAGAAAAATATTCCGAAATTCAAAACAATCGAGGAGAGAAATTATCAACCATTACCCAAAAATGTCAAGATGCTATTATGGCAGATAAAAGCATTGCACATAAAATACAAGCCATGAAAAAAGAGGGCAAATTGCATCCAATAAGAAAATAGTTGTTGTTAAGAAAAAAAATGTGGTTCCAGATTTAATCGCAAAATTTTAGTTGCACAAGTGGTGTTGCACAAGTTTGTTTTTGCACATTTATTTATTTATTTATTTATTTATTTATTTATTTATTTATTTATTTATTTATTTATTTATTTATTAAGCTGCAAAGAGTGTCAATGTCCTCATACAATACATGTCTTGCAATGTAATAAAGGTTCTGAAAGTCTAAGTGATACATGGCTTTGAGTGATTTTGGGTCCTGAAAAATCAATGATTATTGTTTTATTAAACTCACAGATGTTAGTTACATTAGTTATTGTTGGGTTAGAGGTAAGTCATGTTAGTAAAGAGTTAATGAATGTTAGTAAAGCATTAGGTAATGTTGAAATATTCTACACTTTACAATGTGTCTTAATTCCATTAACAAACACATTTTAATGATATTTCATGTTAGTTAACAGTTAACGAATGTTAGTAAAGCATTAGATAATGTTGGAATAGTTTACACTTTACAATGTGTCTTAATTCCATTAACAAACACTTTGTTAATGATATTTCATGTTAGTTAACAGTTAACAAATGTTAGTAAAGCATTAGATAATGTTAGAATAGATTACACTTTACAATAAGTACCTTCATTCCATTAATAAACACTTTGTTAATGATATTTCATGTTAGTAAAGATTTAACGAATGTTAGCAAAGCATTAGGTAATGTTGAACTATTATACACTACACTGTTAACCCTTACTGTAGATTATGCAGTAAATAACTGTAAAATAGCCAGTATTTTGCTGTAATAAAAAGAAACAGTATTTTACTGTAAAAGGAGCAGGATTTGTATGAAATTTTGTAGTGCAAAGAATAAATTACAGTAATTTACTTTATGTACCCATTACAGATAGTTACTGTGATAATAAATGGTAAATTACTGCTCAACCATTATTACCCATGTACTCTGATGCTTTATGTTGCTATATAAATATATATATATATATATATATATATATATATATATATATATATATATATACTGTTCAGTTTTGGTATGTGAATGGTCAGTATTGAGGAGAAAGTGAGACAATGCATTGATGATAAGCTAAATTTCTCTGCAGCCATCTCTATGTTTTCTTTGGTTCCTTTTATGTTTTTAACATTGAGTATCAGGAGTCAACCAATGTCAAAGTCACAGAGCTAATTAAAAGGTAAAGATATCGACGAGATGCATTTAAAGGCAAAAATATTCACACAGAGCAACCAAATTATCACAATCATTTTTATAACTTTGTTTACTTTTCTATAATTAATATAATTAGCCTAGTTTAGCATATATTTAAGCTTTTAAATTGCACTTTAAGCTGAATATTAGTATTTTGCTAAATAAAAATGTTTTATTTAAAAAATATCTTAAACAGCATGTACATACATTTTTGCAGAGACTCAATTAATTTGTTTGGAAAACTTCAAATGAAGAAGGTAAAAATGGCATTAACAGTATAGTATAAAGACTTTCCTAAATAAATGTATTAATCAGGTTATTTGTTTTTTTTATTATTATTACTACAGGTTTGGAACAACATGAGGATCAGATTATTTATTTATCTATTTGCTTTGGATGAAGTTTTTATAGTTTTATTGTTTTTATTCAATGATATGTGCATGATTGTGATAAATGTAGGCAATTCCTTTGAAAATATGCTATGTACCAGAGATGTCAAACTCCTGGAGGGCCGCAGCCCAGCAGAATTTAGTTCCAGCCCTGCTTCAACACACTACCTTTAGATTTAGTTTGATCAGGTGTGTTTAATTAGTATAACTGCACTCTTACTCTGTAGATTGTGCAGTAAAGAACTGTAAAATAGCCCGTGTTTTGCTGTAGTAAAAGGAAATATTTATTATTTATTAACACATATTATTTTACTGTAAAAGGAGTAGACTTTGTATGAAATTGTGTAGTGCAAAGAATAAATTCCAGTAATTTTCTTTATGTACTCATTACAGAAAGTAACTGACAATAAATAGCAAATTACTGTTTAATCATTACTGTCCCATCTTCTCTGACGGTTTATGCTGCTATTTATAGAGACGTGCATTTTAAAGGCAGAAAATAATGATTTAGGCATCACCACACACTCCCACAGGCTGTCTGTCTTGTTCTAAACACAAAGATGTTAGAAAGAGTTTTCAGAAAATGCTGGCCCTTTAAGGGAGCCAGGTGTTTGATTTGTTTACTGCTGAGTGTGCTCTATTCTCTCTCCATCAATTCAGATGTAGAGTCTGATATGTTCTAGGCTTTAAATAAGAATCTACAATGAGTAAGTAAAATGTGTTCAAATGTTTTTGAGGGTTTCTATAATAAGGCTGTGTTTTAAGTTATATTGTTGTTATCTTGAACTGTGTACTTGAAAGCTACATTGTTAGCTAGTTAGCCTCTCCTCATATAACTTCTTACATTACTTTTGTTTAAGAATATGTATTTATTTTATATTGCACACTGCCATAATGTACAGATGCTAACAGTTGTATGTATCTTTCTGGCAACTAAGCCAAATTTAAATTCCATCATCTCAGTAAGGGAACATGAGCACATCATCACAGGGAATCACAAAAACATGATACAGACAGCCATCCACACACAAAAGCTCCACTGTCCGGTCCTAGGTTGTGAGTTTGTTGCTAAGTATTTTTCAGAGCTGTTTCCACCTATGAATTTATATTAGAAACAATAAAAAAGTTTGTTGTCATGAGATAATTATAACAATAAAAGATTGGATCCTTTGGTTTTTCGGTGTTGCCAACTTTATTTTTATTTTTTATAATTATTTTAAACTTTTTATTGAGATTTGACACAGTTTTTATTTATTTAAAACTTTAAAATTTAAAATAATTATGTTGTGTTTTTTGCTGTTTATTTGCTGATCTACCTTCCTGAAGATTTTAGTTGCTATCCATATCAAACACACCTAAACCAATTAATTAGGACCTGAACACCACTTGATAATTACAGGCAGGTGTGTTTGATATGGGTAGCAACTGAAATCTGCAGGAAGGTAGATATCCAGGAACAGGATTGAGCACCCCTGCTATATACCATGGGGGTCAAACTCCAAGTTCCTGGAGAACTGCAGCGCAGCAGAGTTTAGTACCCACCCTGCTTCAACATTACCTGTTGATTTCTAACAAGCCTTAATTTGTTTGATCAGGTGTGTTTAATTAGAGTTACAGCTTAAAGTCCCGGTCACACTGCACTTTTCTCCCTATAGACTTCCATTCATACGCATGTGAGTACTGCAGACCTGGACTGATAGCTCATGCAACAAATTTCATAATTCGCAGAGTTGGAAAGATCAAGCTTGGAGAACGCTGACATGCGAAATCACATCATGTGATTGCTTGAGACCAATCAAAGATCAAAACATGACCTCTCTGGCTTGCTTTTTCAATCTCTAATTATTTTACATGTTTAAATTCACTACTCGCTTTGTTTAATTCCACTTCACAGTGCAGCATGACAGAATTTTGCATGCTCAAACGTTAATGTGACCGCAGCCTTACTGTGCAGACGTGTAATATGCAAGACAATATTTATATCTGCTGATTTCTTAATTTTGTTATACTTTTTCTGTTATTTATTTGTTTGGTGCCAAAACAATAAAATAAATTTGTCTAAAAAATAATATGCCTTCTATTTTTTAATAACAGCTAAGAATACTGATTAATTTTAGTAACACTACAATAACTATATATGACATACTATTAATTTGTATGCAGTATAATGCTGTGATTTGTAACACTACAATACAGTAATTAACACTACAGTTTCCAGTTAGTTACCACTGCTGCTCTATTACAGTAATTAACTGGCAACACTGTTGCCAGCCACTCACTGTAATGGTTCAGTTACAGTAAATAACTGGCAACACTGTTGCCAGCCACTCACTGTAATGGTTCAGTTGCAGTAATTAACTGGCAACACCGTTGCCAGTTACTTACTGTAACCGAACTTTTACAGTGAGTGGCTGGCAACAGTGTTGCCAGTGTTCTACTGTAAAAAAACCCGGTAAGGTCTAACAGTGTACAATAAGTGTCTTAATTCTATTAACAAACAATTTGTAAATGATATACCATGCTAGTTAACAGTTAACAAACACGAATAACAGTTGAAGTCGAGATGCACTCCAATAGAGGGTCCATTTAGAACTCCTTTGTCCCTGACATTGATCAAGAACTGAACTTATCATAAGCTCTTCCAATTTGTATGCATTGGTATATGAGTAGTTAACATGAACGTATATTTTTGTTTTGTTCATGTTGACCAACACATTAGTTAACATTGTAAGTTTTCATGAACAAGGATTCAGTATTGCTTTATAAATGTGTTGTTCATTATTAGGTCAAGTTATCTAATCCATTAACAGATACATTAATGCATGAGTAAGTAAACATTAACTAAGCTGTTCATGTGAAGATGCATTAGAATATGTGTAAACTAGCATTAACAAAGATAAAGTAATGCTGAGCAAAGTCCTTGTTTACTGTTAGATTATGTTTACTAATGCATTAACTAAGACATAAATAAATGGTTAGTTAGCATTAACAAAGGTTAAGTAATGCTAAATACATGCGTTATTCATGGTTAGTTCATGTTAACTAATGCATTAACTAACGTTGACTAATGCATTAACTAATGTTAACTAATGCATTAACTAACGTTAACTAATGCATTAACTAAGACATAAATAAATGGTTAAGTAATGCTAAATACATGCGTTATTCATGGTTAGTTCATGTTAAATAATGCATTAACTAACGTTGACTAATGCATTAACTAATTTTAACTAATGCATTAACTAACGTTATCTAATGCATTAACTAAGACACAAATAAATGGTTAGTTAGCATTAACAAAGGTTAAGTAATGCTTAATACATGAGTTATTCATGGTTAGTTCATGTTAACTAATGCATTAACTAACGTTAACTAATGCACCCTTATTGTAAAGTGTTACCGCTATCGGTTAGTTTTAACGTCAGCTAATGTTATGGAAGGGCATAGATGTTATGGAAAATAGTAATAGTAATGTAACTAACTCAATCATTCCTTCAAGCAAATGTGTAAATATTAGATCTATTCAGCAATAATGTTAATTGCATTGGCATATTTATCTGATGTTTTCCCAGCTTGTAGTAACTTATCAAAAAGCTATTTAGTTTCTTATGACTATACACTAGCAGTGGAATTTACTGCAATGTGACGGGGCGCCACCTGAAATCTTGCCTAGGGCGCAAATTGGTTAGGGCTGGGCCTGAGATAAAGGAACACCTTTTACATCAAAGGTAAAGCAACAATTAGCAACTAAATTAAATATAAATTGGCGTTTCCACATACCCTATCATCCACAATCATCTGGATTTGTGGAGCGAACTAACAGAAACTTAAAAAGAAAGATAAAGAAGTCCTTAAGACAACACAGTCATAAAGATTGGGTAAAAATTTTACCAATAGTACTAGCAGATTTGAGAATGACACCACAAGCAAATGTGGATTCTTTATCACCATATGAGGTGGTCATGGGAAGACCTTTCCCTATCCCATGGCAAGAGTAATCATGGGAGTGGGTATTGAGCTTTTTAACCACATGTCAGAATTCTCAGCGGCCCTAATTCAGAAACTCAATCAGTATTGGGAAAGGGTTACAAAGAAACACCCTGAAATTCCACATGAGGCAGCACACCCTTTCCAGATAGGGGAAAAGGTGCTAATAAAAGATATAAAACCCCAGAAAGATTTAACTGACTGGGCCAGCTGAGGTTCTGGTTGTTACACGCACTGCTGTATTAACTGATCTTTTTCCACAGTGGATCCATGGCACCAGAGTGAAACCATTGAAGTAAATGTCTATGATATTAATAGTTTTTGTTTTGCAGACTACTTCTACTGATAACCCTACTGGGACTGACACAGGCCCACGCTGAAGTACACAACTTATTCTGGCAGTATGCCAACTGGACTGCACGACAGACAACCAATAAGTCATGTGTTGTCTGCCAAGAAGTGTTCTCCTCCGCTGTGACTATATCCTTGAAACCTTTGCCTTTTACATGTACTAAACTTGCTTTTTTCACAAATGTTTTGGGAAATACTTGTGAGTGGCGCCCCAAATGTGTTTCCAACAAGAAAACATGGGAGCCCTTTTGCAGATCAACTAAAAGAAAGAATCATACTGTTGTAATACCTACACCTAGAACTATGGGTTTAAATATTTTGTGAACGAAACCTCAGGGGTTCACTTTTTCTTTTTGCTTTAATGGGACAAATGGAGGTAATGTATCCACCTTAAGAGCTAAAGATTGTAATATAGTAATTGGCGAAAGGGATCGATTTTCGGTGGTATACTTACCGTGGCGAAAGAATAAAAAATATAGTTCTCTGCTAAGTGTTTATTCCCGTTGCATCCCAGGCACCTGTGAACTGAACAAACTTAAATGTGCTAATGTCACAACTGATACAGCTGTCACGGCATGTTACAGCCTGAACAACACATACTGTCAAAGCAGCAATGTAACTTGTGTCCCCACTTGGCCGAGACAGGATGCAGTCCTGGCCGATGACTGGTACTGGTATTGTGGGGGAGAAACCATCTTCAACATTTACCCCGCCAATTGGACTGGTCTTTGTACTGTGATCCAACTACAACACATGGTCACTGTCATGCATCTTGCCAGACAATCCGGAAGGGAACGGAGGTCAGTTTCCCACGAAGACGTACCCGAAGAACACCGTATGAGATCACACTGGGCTAGATTCTGGGAGGCTATGATTCCCAGTTTTGGCGTGGCAGATGCCTTAAAACAGTAAGAGAACATACATTGTAGACTGGCCTGTTTTATTAACAGTACCACAAATGCCATTACTGGACAAGCTGTAAAGGAGATGAAAAGGATATCATCACAGGTGTATGAGGATGAGATGAAGGAATGAAATTATAATTGGTGATGGGGATTTTTAGAAAGCCTGTTTGGATCATTGGCTCCATATGTCTCAATGGTAGTACCGGTACTTATTATTTTCTTATGTGTATGTATTTTTGGTCCATGTCTTCTGAGATGTTTTGAGAATATGGTATGATCCAGACTCTTGTAAAAACAGGGCATGGAAAAGGGGACTCAAAGAAATATGCATGTACTCACTCTTCAAATATTCTGTTGTTTCTAACTGTTTCTTATCTTATTATAAGTTGTCCCTGTACTAGGCGCCTTGCCGTTACGCCTTGACATTTTTGAGCACTGGATAAAATTGTTCTGCTTACCTGAGCTGAATATTTGCACGTATTCACAGCCCATGTAACCCTGAGTATGATGTATAAAAGCTGGGAATAACCCAGTCTTCTTCAGAAGAGAGCAATAAACTGTTAGATTCACATCTCAGTTTTTTGTTGCCAAGTTGAATCTGGTAAAGAAACACACAACACAATATGTATATATATATATATATATATATATATATATATATATATATATATATATATATATATATATATATATATATATATATATTCACATACATATACATATTGTGTTGTGTGTGTTTTTTAACCAGATTCAACTTGTTAGGTCATTCCAGGTGCAGTATTGATGCCACCTTTCCTGGAGTCAAGCAGATGTTTCAGGTCCAAATGGAATCTAAAATATTAGGATACTGTTAGTACTGCATTGTTTTTTTTGTGTTTGATTTTAATTTCTAGATTGGGGGCGTGCCTTCAGCGCACCTGATGCTTGTCAGCGCCCTTATTTAAACCCCGGCAGAGAGTTTGTCGGGGCCGCTGTCCATTCACTTGGCAGTTGGCCAGAGCTGCGCTCCTATTTGGGCATTATGCATTCTTTCGCATCCATACACTCTCACTGACAACATTTACCGCATCCATTCATTTGCATTTCACACTGATTGAACATACTGATATTGAGTATATAATTTAAATTGAGTTAAATAAATATTCTTTTTGATTATACTTCTCCTTGTCGTCTCCCTCATTATGTTACATCCTTGAGCCAGGTGTAACAATACGCAAAAGGGGAAAAGTGCAAAGCAAAGAGCAGAACATTATTTAAGGAGCAGTTCACCCACAATACAAAACATATCACCTTCATGTCATTTGGTATTCTCTAATGCTCCAATACCGTCTCAGATTACTATGAAACAAATATAGAACTTTATCAAACATACCTTCATTATTATCACCACAAATGACCAAGAGGGTGTGCTTGGTCATTCCACCAACTATGGGAATACACCATCTCAATCAGTCTCTACTCAGCCACAGTCACAATCAGGGTCCTGTATTATTGTATGGAGAACTAGTGCCTGGTGACAGGACCCGGTCTCTGTTGTCAAGGACTCAACAGCGCCCTCTTCTGGGAGTTTTTCATGCAGTTTTTTTTTTGTATTGTTTTCCTCTTATTTTTCTCTGCAAGCGCCCAGTTGGATTTAGATTTTCACCCAATAAGGGTAATTTTTAATCAAGAATAAACTTTTTCCTAACCTGCACTTGTTTTATTCACCAATATGATTTATTCACCAGATATGTTTCAGAAACTTTTCAAAGCTCAGGGAAGCTGTCCTGTGTTGCTGTTAGTCAGTTTTGCGCCCCCCCTCCCCCTATTTTTTTATCATCAACATGTCAAAGTTCTAAACGCAACTGAAATTGTATGAAATAGTAAAAGTATAATTACATTAATGTTAAGTCACAAAGAATTACATCTTATCCCAATCCAAATTTCTTCTTAATTCCATTTTCCTCACCAAATGATTATAGCACCTTGACATGTCTTGTTTTTGTACTTTTTGTACATTTGTCAAAACAAAATGATAGATATGGGAGGCAAAAGAACTTAAAATGCAATCACTTCTCACATGCATATGTGAGAGGTGAAAGGTCTGTCTTCGCATGAACAATTGACTGAAACCGCTATCACACCTGTCACAAAGTGAAATAAAAAAAGACTGTACAATGTTTAGTGTAAAAAATAGAGACAAACTGCCTGAAATGTTTTATTTTATCAAAATGTTATGGCCAAACTTTTTTGGAACTAAATTGAACTAGTTTTGAGCACAAAACCAAAAGGTTACCAAAATGCCTGATGTATCAATATGATACTTAATAAATTTATAAAAACATGTATATGGTATAAAAATGGATCTTTATAGGATTAATAAACATTTCAGTTCCAAAAAATTTGAATATTCTGAATATTTGTTCATGTGTCAGTTTTACCAGGGTTAAGAATCATTATAATCAAATATATAAAATTTAGATAGGGTGTAAGAATCCAAAATATCAGACCCTGAGAACTCTTATGGAACTTTATGAGAAAAGACCATAAGAATTGCTATGCAATGCTACAATGGACTTTCTGATCTGAGAAGTGATGAAAAAACCAACTGTTCCACTGTTCTCTTCAAATCACTGTTGACAATGCAAACACAGGCTGGAGAAACAGAGCTACACTACAGCAGGGAAGAATGCAGGAATGCATCCTTTACTTTCACCCCAAGCCCCCCTTCCTGACCTTTAAGCGACTTGCTGAGCAGAAGACATTTCACATCAAATGTTTAAGGTTTTAACATGGTGTATCTTGCAGCACTATATTCATGTTTGGTATCATTTTAAATGTCACTGTGTGATTGGAAAAATGGTCTTAATTTTACAGTAATATTTCACTGGTATATGTTGATTTGATTTTTGACTTCTATAAGATCTTGATAAGATGCTCTCCCTCCTCAGAGATGGTTAAGTCCTCAAATTCACCAGGCAAGTGTTTCTGTGACACTTCTATTGTCTTGAATTTATGGCTGTTTGTTTTGACTTGAGTATATAAGGTAAGATGTGCTTTAGGACGGGGGGAGATCTTGTAAAAGACACCCTATTGCAGCATCTCTGAGACTTATGCTGCAATGTATTTCTCTGGTCAGGTATGCATCTCTTAACTCTTTGATTTATCTTTGATTAATGGATGTTGTATTGCTACAGTCTCATCTCTGAATTGGCTTCCTGATGATTTATTATGTAATTGGCAGAATACAATTTTACCTGACATATAAAATGTTAAGTTTTAATTAATTCTGGAGTTTTGCAATTCATTGTATCCAGTAGATTATGCGGAGTCTCGTTACCTTTATAGTATGGCATAATTTAATTGATTATTAGGCGCATGTGATTATTGTTAGCCATAGCGTGCTTATAACATGTAGACCTTTTAGTCATTTAACCACTGGAAATAGCAAGTTGTATCGCTTGGCTAAGGATCTATTTTTTTAATGACTAGGTAAGCGTTAATTTAATCCTGCATCCTCTGACTATTTTCAGAGTGCCGACATATTGTCCGTGAGAAGAAGCGCAAACCCGGCACGTGGAACTCTGAGGGACGTAGGTCCCTAATAAACGTACAATTTAAAATATAGGACCTCAGAAAATATCAAAACTCTAAATTTAATCATAAATGATGAATGTGATCCATTCTTACAATTAGAAATATAATCTAAATTTTAGGATCATTTAAATTGGAGTCAGATTGAATTCGGAGCTAAAAAACTAATATAAATATATTCTAATAAATAATAAAATTCTTTTCAGAAGCACTAGAAAAGGATTACATGCATTAAACCTTCGACCATGCTGTTAGTTTCGTCATTGGGCTAATAGATGGACTCCTACAAGGGGAATTTTTTAATCCAAATATTATTTTCTATTTTGTCTGAAATATATTCAGTAGGCCCACACGGAATCTGCGTGCGCAGAAATCTGCAGTTTTCTACAGATTTTTAGCCCAACATTGAGTCTATGTATTTACTTATGTAAATGTATGTACATTTATATTTATTCAGTTTTTAAATTAATTTGACTAAAATTATTGTAATATATTAATAGTAATATTAAAAAGTTCACATGATTTATTTACAGTTGGTAAAGTAGTATTTTCTGCCTTTTAGTAGAAACATTAGTAGATATATTATATGAGAGACTTGCTGTCACATCCGTCAGTGACCACCTGAGGGCGCTGTAGTGCACCAGGACTCAGTAGGCACTCCAGCGTCCCAGGAAAGACAACATTTCCATACATTCTTTCGCGCACACACCCGGTCTGTCATCTACACTGATTTACAACCACAGCTGTCTCTATTCTCCGTGATTACCAGGACTATATATTCAGTCATTCAACCACTTTTTTCATCGCGTCGTTTGTCTTTCTTGTACCCAGTAAGTCTGTTTTTCCTAGTTGTTGTTCCTGATCTTGCCTCGTATCCTGCTATAGTCTAGTTCATGTTTATTTGTCTTAGTTTCTTGTTTTGTTGTTTATTTGTTACTTTGCACTTTGATATTTTTGGATTTTTGTTTACTGTTTTTGCACTTTAATATATTAAAATCTGCACTGGAATCCGCTATCTTTTGTTCCCGTTTTTGTTATTGTTTTGATCACGCCTAACGTGACACTTGCTTTGTTGACCAAATAAATGGATCTAATTTGATTTGCATTGTAAACATTAAATAAAATTGAAGATATATATTTCTTTTATTCCATATATATATATATATATATATATATATATATATATATATATATATATATATATATATATATATATTGTTACGAACCCCAGTTTTTTAAGGCTCGTCTAGGGAAGGGGTTAGCAACATAAAAGGACACAGAAACCAGAATTACAATTCTCTATTTATTTAGAGACCAGAAAATACGTATCCTATTTAATTAAGGTGGCAACAGAAATATAAATCATTAATCAAACAATAACCAAGTCAAAGCAATTGCTTTGACTAGCAAACAAAACATATATTATAAAGAAAATATTGATAAAAAACAAGAAAATCATAGATCAAAGAAACGGCACAACACCAGCATGGCTCCTCAGCAGCGGCTGCACAAGACGCGCACAGAAGTTCGGACCTTCTTCATCAGGGCAAGATACGGAGAGATTCTCAGCAAGTACGGGTCATACCCTCCAAAGAGAGACAAGATCGCGAGGATCGGTCAGACGCGCTGGAAATCAAGAGCCACCCCGACACACACTCAGCTTCCGCTTATAAAGGCGACAAGTTGAATTAGCGGCAGGTGCAAGGCGGAGCCAGCCTCAAAGAAAAGAAATTGCAATTAATAAAACAATCTTTACCACAACACAATCACGAAGAGAATAATAATAATAATAATAGTGAAGAAAGGCTAAATAAAGAATAAACCGTGACACCTTCCCCCCTGAAGCAAGAAACAGTTTTTACTTCTCCCATCCTTGTTTTCCCATTGGAAAAACAAGGAAAAATAAACTGTTTCAACAAGGTGATTAAGGATACAATCGGGACAGTGCATCCGCCACCACATTTTCAGTTCCTCTTTTATGACGAATTTCAAGATTGTATGGCTGTACCATTAATGCCCAACGCATCAAGCGCTGATTATGGTTGTACATTCTGCTCAGAAAAACAAGAGGATTATGGTCAGTATGGACAATAACTGGATATGAACTACCTAAAACATAGACATCAAAATGTCTCAACGCTAAGAGTAATGCCAGGGTTTCTTTTTCTATGGTGGAATAGTTTAACTGATGTCGATTAAACTTAGCAGAAAAATAGGATACAGGATGCACCACTCCGTCAGCACCCTCCTGGAGAAGAACAGCTCCCGCTCCCACGGCACTAGCATCCACCTCCAGCTGGAACGCACGAGACACGTCAGGAGCGGAGAGAACAGGAGCACTGCAAAGAAGGGATTTTGCAGACAAAAATGCCTGTTGGCAATCATCAGTCCAACAAAACTCAACCTTTGGACTTCACAATCGCGTTAACGGAGCTACCACGCTTGAAAAGTTTTTACAAAAACAGCGGTAAAATCCCACCATACCCAGAAATCGACGCAACTCTCGTCTCGTAGCAGGTACAGGATACTCTAAGACCGCAAAGATTTTTACATCTACAGGCTTCACAAACCCATTTCCCACTTGCTTACCTAGATAGGTAACAGAAGCTTTAGCAAACTCACACTTTTTGAGATTCAAGGTGAGGGAAGCAGCAGATAAACGGTGAAAAACGTCAGAGAGAGATGAAAGATGTTCAGACCAAGTCAGAGAGTGAATTACTACATCGTCCAAGTAGATGTTACAGTTTGGAACATCACCCAACACGATAGACATTAAACGCTGAAAAGTTGCCGGTGCGTTTCGCAAACCGAATGCCATCCGCGTATACTGTAGAAATGCGTCCGGAGTCACAAACGCAGAGATATTAGATGCACGCTCCGATAGTGATATCTGCCAATAACCTTTTAAGAGATCTAATTTCGTGATGTATTTCGCAGCACCAAGGTTATCGATGCAGTCATCAATACGGGGAAGTGGGAACGCATCAGGCACAGTAACAGCATTAATTTTTCGAAAATCCGTACAAAAACGGAAAGATCCATCAGCTTTCGGCACTAATACGCATGGAGAGCTCCACGAACTACTACTTGGCACAGCAAAACCATTTCGCAAAAGATAATCAACTTCGGCTTTCATTACCTCTCTCTTATTTATTGGACAGCGATAAGCATGTTGCTTAATCGGTAATCCATCTCCGACATCGATGTCATGCGTCAGGACAGCGGTACCACGGGGCACATCACTGAACAAATCTGGAAAACTCTCCAAAAGCTTTTGTATATCCTGCACCTGATCAGGGGACAGATAAGTAAGCTGAGAAGGCAAAGTTAGTAACAATTCTGAGTTTTTCATTAATCCACCGTTTAACACTTCAATCGGCATACTAAAGCCATCATCCACATCCTCGGGTAACGTGCAAGTCAGCAAAGACACACCCTCCTTTATGTCAGTCGCTGGTTTCCACTCACCTGCAGAAACACTAACGGTCTCAGTATTAGCACGGTCGACATAGGACTTAATCATATTGACATGGCAAAAACGAGTCTTTCTCCTCCGATCAGGAGTATGGATTATATAGCCCGTTTCGCCAACCTTACTTTTCACAAGGTAAGGACCAGAAAACCGCGCAGTCAGAGCAGACCCAGGGGTAGGAATTAAAATCAACACTTTCTCACCTGGCGAAAAATTACGCACGACTGTTTTTTGGTCATAGAAACGCTTCATTTTCTGTTGAGAGAGTGAAAGAGCTTCCCTAGCAAGATCACAAGCTTTTCGTAAGCGCTCCCGCGTACGAGAAACAAAGTTGATCACGTTAGTCTTACGAGAACTGATACCAAGGAATTCCTCCTTTAGCATCTTCATTGGCCCTCGAATTTCAAAACCGAACACCAACTCAGATGGGCTAAATCCTAGGGAATCTTGTCGCGCTTCACGCATTGCGAATAAAACAAAAGGAACAGCTTCGTCCCATTCGTTTCCAGTTTCAACGCAGAATTTACGGAGAGCAGATTTTAACGTTTGATGCCAACGCTCTAAAGCTCCTTGCGACTCTGGGTGATACGCACTGGACACAACATGAGAAACTCCTAATGCTTTTAGTGAGTTTTTAAACACGTGAGAAAGAAAGTTTGAACCCTGGTCTGTTTGAACAATTTTTGGCAATCCAAAAGTTGTGAAGAATTTTGTTAACGCTTTAGTGACAGATTTAGCAGTTATATTCCTTAAAGGAATCGCTTCTGGGAATCGAGTAGCGGCGCACATAACAGTTACTAGATATTGGCAACCAGATTTTGCACGAGGAAGAGGACCGACACAGTCCACCAAAACTCGTTCAAATGGCTCACCTACAGCAGGTATAGGACAGAGAGGAGCAAGTGGCACAGACTGATTCGGCTTTCCACTCACTTGACAGACGTGACAGGACTTACAGTAGTTGGCAACGTCCGATTTTAATCCCGGCCAAAAGAAATGCCTAAGCACTCGATGGTAGGTCTTATTAATTCCGAGATGACCGGACCAAAGATGGTCATGAGCCAAACTCAACACACACTGTCTAAATTTAGATGGAACCACAATTTGATATACCCAATCGTCCTCATTCTCTGGCTCACTCAAAGTACTAACCCACTTTCGCATCAGCACGGAGTCTTTCCAAACATAATGACAGTTTCGCCGGTACGGCGAACTAACCTCAGCATTTGTGCGACATTTTTGTAATGTTGGATCACCCTTCTGCGCATCAATCAAAGCTTCTCGAGAAACAGGCAAATCCATACCAAGATCAAAATGAACAGACGACGTCGCCGTTTGATCTTTAACCACAGATTCTGGAAGCACATCATCTCCCAGAATCTAGGAAAAAATAGAGTCGTTAAGGCACTTATTTTCTGAACGATCACATTTTAATTGTGCTCGAGTAGTAACGACACTAGGAAAAACTTCGGGAAAAGTTTCAGCGCATAAATCAAGTTGCTTTTCATAAGAAGGAAGATTAGTCACCTGCACAACCGGCATAACTTTACCACCAGCAATATCATTGCCCATAATAAAGTCAATTCCCTTTACTGGTAACGATGCACGCACTGCCACTTCAAAACATCCAGATGCCAACTCCGATGTTACCCACACACGATGCAATGGTACGGTTACATACCCCATTTCAATGCCTTGAATAATCGTGCTGGTCTCACACGCAGTGGAGTCGCAAAAATCTAAAGCGTCTGCTAAAATGAAAGATTGAGATCCTCCAGTATCACGAAGAATTCGTACGGATTTCCTACCACCGTCCCCCTCATTCAGTGATAACAAAACCGTCGAAGACAAAAGGTTTGAAACATGGATCTGGTTCGGGAATGGAAGAAAAAGGCAAAGTTTTGACTAAAACCGAACCTCGGGGCTGCATTGATTCCTGTCGCTCCTGTTTTCGTTGTAAAGTACGGCATTCAGACATTATGTGTCCCAAATTATGGCAATACCTGCATTCTTTTCGAGATTTTAAGCTAAAAGAAGCCCACACTTTATTTTCAGGAATTTTCTCATTCTCGTGTCCGGACAACACATTCTCACCTGTACGCTTAAACACAGTTTTGTGCATTAACGCATATTCATCCGCTAATACAGCTGCTTGTTGTACAGTGCTGACCTTCTGTTCGTTTAAGTATAAAGCAGTACGTTCAGGAACGCAATTTTAAACTCCTCTATTAACATAAGCTCTCGCAAAGAATTTAAGTCTGTAACTTTACATGCTTTTACCCAGCGATCAAACAGTATTCCTTTCTCACACGAAAACTCAACATAAGTTTGAGATGCAGATTTTTTCGTAGTACGGAAACGCTGTCTATAATGCTCAGGAACTAACTCATATGCCCACAAAATCGCAGCTTTCATAGCCTCATACTGAATGCTATCCTCCACAGAAAGTGATGCACAGACCTCCTGCGCCTTACCTGTTAATTTGCATTGAAGCATCAAAGCCCATACCTCGTTTGGCCACTTCAAAGCAGTCGCAATTCGTTCAAAAGCTTGAAAATACGCTTCAACTTCTTTTTCACGGAAACATGGAACTAGTGCAATATTCTTTGCTACATCGAAATACCTTGACGGAATTAACGCCTCAGGTTTCTCATCAGATGGAACAGAATTCACAACGATACTGGCATCAGCTGGGGCAGTAGCCACGTCTACGCCACCATTTACGTTAATAGATCTCACAGGTGTTTTAGATAAAGTCTGAGCAGCCTGTAATTCTAACTCTCGCATACGCACTTTCATATCTGCATCAATTCGATACATTTCAATCTGATGTTTTAAATCATCTTGTCTCGCTTGAGCTCGATCTTGTGTTTCAAGTTGTAATCGCGCTAAACGAAGTTTTAAACGCCAATCTGAACGAAATTCAGGTGATGCCTCAGAAAGAGAAGCTGGTTCAAACTTAGGCAGGGAAAAAGGTGGACATACCTCCCCATTAACCACATCCCCTGGTGTAGTCAAATCACCAACCCGCACTTGTGAAGAACCTTCTGCATCCACTAATGATTCAGCAGCTTGGGTAACCACTGTCTCTGTTACAGGAAAGATACATTTGTCAATCAGAAAATCACTTATACACGCCTTTATCTCTGCTTTACGCTGAGTTTTAACAACAGGAATTTCAAAATGTTGAGCGATCTAAAATAAATCGTTTTTACAGCACACTTCCAATTCCTCAACACTAGGTTGATCTATGAAATTATTTAAATCAAAAGTTGCCATCCTTCAAAACATATGTTGTGAGCAAAAAAAAATAAAACATACCAAACACACAGTCCAGTCCTACACCTACCTAACCAGAAAACTAACTAAACTCAGCTAGTCTTCAGAGGGTACCGATTAAGAGTTTTTTCTCTCCCCCGGAATACCTCCAAAAATAATAAACTAAAATAATAAAGCAAAACAATAAACAGTCAGCCGTAGCCAGACTGGCGCAAAGCACAGCCTGTTGGCTTACTCTAACTCACCCAGGCAGGAGTCGGTAAATGATTTACTCACCACATAAGCTAGTCACTGAAAAACACAAATTTTAAGAATTTTACTTAATCCCGGACGAGCCCCCATTTATGTTACGAACCCCAGTTTTTTAAGGCTTGTCTAGGGAAGGGGTTAGCAACATAAAAGGACACAGAAACCAGATTTACAATTCTCTATTCATTTAGAGACTAGAAAATACGTATCCTATTTAATTAAGGTGGCAACAGAAATATAAATCATTAATCAAACAATAACCAAGTCAAAGCAATTGCTTTGACTAGCAAACAAAACATATATTATAAAGAAAATATTGATAAAAAACAAGAAAATCATAGATCAAAGAAACGGCACAACACCAGCATGGCTCCTCAGCAGCGGCTGCACAAGACGCGCACAGAAGTTCGGACCTTCTTCATCAGGGCAAGATACGGAGAGATTCTCAGCAAGTACGGGTCATACCCTCCAAAGAGAGACAAGATCGCGAGGATCGGTCAGACGCGCTGGAAATCAAGAGCCACCCCGACACACACTCAGATTCCGCTTATAAAGGCAACAAGTTGAATTAGCGGCAGGTGCAAGGCGGAGCCAGCCTCAAAGAAAAGAAATTGCAATTAATAAAACAATCTTCACCACAACACAATCACGAAGAGAATAATAATAATAATAATAATAATAATGAAGAAAGGCTAAATAAAGAATAAACCGTGACAATATATATATATATATATATATATATATATATATATATATATATATATATATATATATATATATATATATATTAGTTTTAAGTATTTAGTTATGATAATCTTAATCATTCCACAGATCTTTTTTTACAAAAGTCCCAGCAGAAATAGCAACATTTTTAGCAGATTCTGTCTGGCCATAATATTTTGGTATGTACTTTTTGTTATTACTCTTGTAATTATATTACTCTAAGTTATTACTCTTATAACTTTTGACCTCAACTGTAAGTATGATTTGACAATTTATTTTGATAAAACTTTTACATGAACTTTACAATTGGATGTGTGACTGCATGTTATTGTTTTAAATGATTTTGAATTAAAACGTGTGTGCCAACGAATGCAATTCATACCTATAAACCCTCTCGTTTTTGCCAAATTAATTCTACCAAATTTTACCATTCTTGCTGCTCTTCCGTGTGTGTATTCATTTTTTTTTTCCGTTATTTGTTCATTGTATACAATTGTATATTCATGTAAAATGCAGAATAAAGATTTAACCAAAAATATTCTATTTATACTAATTATAATAATTTATTTTGTTTAATATATATATAATAATATGCATCATTTCAAAAATAGTTTTGGCACAATGGAGCCCCCCCCATGTGTGGCGACCCTATGCGCCGCATACACTGCATACCCCCTTTTTGCGCCACTGCTGTTAGTCCCGGGCAGAGGAGGTGACTCCAGGGATTCCCTCGCTAGTTAAGAAAGCATCGAATTAAAGGAAAAGAGTCGATTTATTTTACCGATGGGTAACAACACACAAAATGGCATTTACCATGACAGAAATGTGTTGTACATATACATTTTATGTTTTCATGCACTATGTATGTGTGAGCATATAGAAAAACATTCTTGAAAAGAAGTCAATAGCAATGCAGTTATGCTAGATACACAAACGACGATGAATAAATCACAGAAGTTTTAAATTGTCACTCCATTCTAAAGTAATTAACTTAACAATATATTTACACATGTATTTCTTTAGAGAAAAAGTATAATGCCAACATTGAGGTAATTTGACTCACCTGTTGCTGTTCTAAAACTCTGATGAAAAATGGCGTCTGGAAAGTTCTTCAGTGACTGGGGCTGCAAGAATTCCTGGATGTTAGAAATAACACCACCAAGTGTTGGATAGATAACTCGCACCGAATCAAATCAATTCTAACTCAACATCAAAATCTAACTATAATGTCAACACTTTACTCTAAAAGGCTTCAACACCGAGAATTTATCTTTGATGAATTTGCTGTGCAGTGTTTATGGGTTAAAAGATGAACTCTAATCTGTGAGCTACACCAAAAAACAACAACTGCTAAGCAGACAACAGCAAAGGGTAAAAAGTTTTCTACCAACTGTTACTGATTGCAAACACACACAGCTGAAGCTCAAGAACTGATTACACGGACTTTAAAAGCAGCACAGACACACACACCCCAGTTGCTGACTCTTGTTATAAAGTTTGTGAACGTTAAAATGCGCTTTCTATTGCCTTGTTTTGCCATGTTTTGACCCTCGCTTTGTTTATGTTGTCTGCTGCCTGCCTGTACTGACCATTCGCTTGTGTATTGACCACTCTGGATTGCCCGTCTACATCTGTTTGTTCCTGTATTGACCGTTGCTTGTCTGATCATTCTTTATAAACGTGAGTTTGGATCCGCACTCCTTTGTCAGTGTCCACTTTACATTACAGAAGACTCAGCCAAAACATGGATCCAGCGAGAATACAGATAATGGGTCTCTCTCAGGAAGCCGATCAACCGAGGAGTTTGTGGGAGGATTCATCGATCTGGCACATCAAACATCTAAGAGTGAGTTATGCCTGATGGTATTTTTCTGGGGATACCTTTCTGAGCCCCTGTACTACTATATGACACTACATAACCCAACTGGACATTAGAGCACTATATAGACTTGGCTTTAAGATAGCCAATTCTATATAGTGTCACAAGATGGCCGCTTCCAGTCTTCCAGCTCACAAGATTGCAGCCTCCAGTCTTCTAGCTCACAAGATGGCTGCCTTTAGTCCTCCAGCTCACAAGATGGCCGCCTACGGTCCTCGAGCTCACAAAGTGGCCACAACCAGCCCTTCAGCTCATAAGTTGGTAAGCGCCAATCTGCCACCAGCTCAGAAGATAATTTCCTGTAACAAGTGTAGTCCTGCCATAGTTCCTGTCATTGGTTCACTTCTTGATATAACATCATCTGAGTCACAAGAATGGCCACCACCACCTGAATTGCTAAAGCTGCTGCCACCACCAGAGCTGTTGCTGCCAGAGCTGCCACTACCACCTCCAGAGCAGCCAGATACTTTGTAGCTGCCAGACCCTCCTCCACCTCCAGAGCTGCCAGATCCCCCATCACTGCCAGATCCTCTGTCACTTTCCAAGCTGCCAGATCCTCTAGAGCAGGGATGTCAAACTCAATTCCTGGAGGGCCGCAGTCCTGCACAGTTTAGTTCCAACCCTGCTCCAACACAGTTGCCTGTAGGTTTCAAACAAGCCTGAAGGACTCAATTAGTTGAATCAGGTGTGTTTAATTAGGGTTGGAACTAAACTGTGCAAGGATGTGGCCCTCCAGGAATTGAGTTTGACATCCCTGCTCTAGAGGCACCAAATACTCCAGAGACCCACGAAAGGCCAGTGCCGCCCCCTGAGTCCTACGAATGGCCAAAGCCGCGCCGAGTTCCAAAAATCTACTAATCTTCTACTAATCTACTAATTATTGTACATTGCTGGTAAACACACAATTTGCTAAAGAACTACAAATCCACCAGTACATGGACTACAAGATCTAGTCATGCACCACACACTCACTAAAACTATTGTGGATCTGTCTGCTCTTTTATGATGTGTCTGCGTTTGTGTGATTGCTTATGTGTGTGTGTGGTGCGTGTTTATGTGAATGTGTGTGTGTATAACTACTCGCCGGTTATTTAAACAGTCCACGCTTCCAAATACAGATATCCATATGCATTTCCTTTATTGAATACTGTGTAAACTAAAAGATAAAAGAATAGCAAACCAAATGTTTCACACAATCAAAAGGACATCAAAATAAACAAATAGTATATAAAACAATTTTAGTTTACCGTGTTGGCCTGATAACCAGCTGTATAATAAGCAGAAGCATTTAACAGGTGCTAGCATTGAGATCTCACTATCCAGAGTGACCATACAAACTCTCGCAGGTTAAATCAATCAATGAGAATCATGTGACTTCCCACTCAAGCCAACCGGAAACAAAGAAATTAGTAACATAAACATACCTGTAGCGTACAGTTCAAAGATAAAATTACTTATTGATTTTAGTATTTGATATTTACTATTTGATTTGAGTATTTCGCATGGGTTTTACGACTCCTGGCTCCAAGAAGTCTGCATTTTCGTGACAGCTTAAGTGGTCCAGGGGGACTGGAGAGATAAGCAGGGAACTTCAAAGACATTCCTGCCCAAATACACACACACACACAGCCACGAGGCTGTTCCGACAGAAAGAAATTAACTCATCAAATCCTGAACCAGCACAAAACTAAGGTGTTATGTTTTGTAAACTTTGTATCTCATTTCTGACTTTTCTTACCTGTGTAACCTTTCTTATAACCTGTATGCCTGTTTCTTTTAGGCCTGTTTAAAGCATAAATAATATGAGGATGTGAAAAATCATGTCGATGTACTTTTAAACCCCCCATGTTTGGTACCGATGGGTTTCTGCTGACATTTTACAACACATGATGCATAGAGCAAGACCATAACTCGCATTGCTTTATTCTTTAATCCCCTGTATTAAATGCCTGTCCCCATGCTTTGGGCGGACACTCAAATTTGCATACGAGCAGCATCGAGACAAAGGAAGGATTCGCGCTAAATTTCCCCTGAAATCATTGGTTAGAATGCTGAACGGGTTGTCACGTGACCCGCAGTTATAACCAGACTTCTCCCCAAACATCCCGCAGAGAACGTCCTAACAAAGAACCCTTCAAAACGTGGCCCTCGGCTTTTCTACGCCGCATGGACTTTTTCCCACCACGCTTTCTTTATTTTCCGGCAAAGTAAACTCAGTTTAAAGTTTGCGATCGCGTTCCTCAGAACTTTATTACAAACTCAACGCATCAAGAAGGACATCAAAGGAGCTACATCAGGACGGAAGCATAAAAAGAGAGACCCCAGACATTAAAGTCCAGGTATTTTTTTTAGTTATGCGATTAAGCTGTGCCCCTTTAATCAAAAAATGTGTTTTTTATAATCTTGGTGATCCTTAATGGTGCATGTGGAACTGAAAGTTTTGTCACTCTTTTATCTGAAACCCCTATTTCCTAGCTTTACTATTTCTCTTTGTTGTTACACGTTCTATAGACCCGATATCTCCACGTGGTTTGTCTTTGTTTTGTGTTTAATGTATGTTTGTGCGTTTGTTCGTTATCCATCTGACTAGTCAATAAATCCTATTATAATCAAATGAATTGTATTGTTTGCCTCACGAGAAAATGTCACTGAAATACAGATTCCCCTGCCTAGCTATTATAAGTTGTTTAAAACTTTTGAATGATTAATCTACCTCGCAAGAAGTAGCAATTAAATTCCCTTTTTTCTAAATGAATAGATCATTACCGTGTCCGCTCGGAAGAGTGGCGGCTCTGCTTGCGTTTGTTTGGTCAAACTGACAATAAATTCATCCAGAATATTAATGATTAATAATAATTCGTTATTGTTGATAATTAATATTCATAATCTGAGAGTCTGCTCGGTCGAGCGGGCAAGATTATATACAATCATGTGTTTGTTTGATCAAGTTGACTGAAGCTTAAGCCGGAATATTAATAATTAAGAATAAACCGTTATTGTAGATTATTAATATTCATAAAATGAGCTAATTTTTGTTACATATTGGTGGAGAATGCGGGCAGTTGTCCAAACATTTTCTGTGAAACAAACTTTCCAATTCATATAGAATAGCGCTATAGAAGAAAAAAAGGACCGCAAGAAGAAATCCTTTTCTTCAAAGCTGGAAGGACGAAAGCCTCCCCAGCCATTCGGTTCACCTACACAGCAGAGAGCAGCCCCAAGTTGAGTGTAACAAGTTAAACTGCAGTTCATAATATTTTAAATCAATTTTGCAGAGACGCACGTTCCGCAAATCATTTAAATATATGAGTGTGCCTGTCCGAGGAAAAGACGCCTCTCTCAGCGCTTGTAGGACAGTTTGGAAACCCCAAACCTGTCCATTTAAAAGGCCTTCTTATAGCTAGAAAACCTCTAGTCTATTTTTCCCGTGGTTTCAAACTGTTAGATTAGCTGCCTAACGTTTAACCTTTTTGCTTCGCCGCCGTGCGAAATTAATTTCAGAACTGCAGGTCGGTTCTAAATTAATGTATTTGGGAGCTGCAAGCTCGCCTATTAACCTCTTTCTGACGAAAGGAATTCTCAGAATCATAAGCGTGTTTTTAAATGGTACCAAAATCTGATATGGATGTGAATTCCCATATTTCAGTTATGTTCGTCCGGACCAAATCTGTGTACAAACGTGCACGGCCTCGAGAGACGTCTCGCATTTTATGTTTGTTTGTCTAATTGTAATGGTCGAATATTATTATCAGTGTTACGGCAACATGATATAATGACCGTTTATGCGAATCTTAGTGGTTCGCGCTTTGCCTTTGTGAAGTCAGCCGCATACCAAGTTATGAATGAAATCTTCTTTCATTCATAGAAACGGCTCTTCGAGCGCTCATTGACTCCTCGTCCACATAACTCGTGCGCGCGCACGCATGCGTGAATGACGTAGCCACCAACCTAAAGCATAAAATCCGCCTTCAGGAGGCAGAGTGTGTAACGCGGCTTACATCACAGGGCAAAACAACTCGCTAGCTTCTAACGACTAGCCTTAAGTAAACTAACCCTTCGCGTCTTAATATTACCAAACTGTTAGCACAAGGCTAATCAGATGTGAAGCGTAACTCGTAACATCTTGCTAGCGGCTAACGCCAGCTAAAGCTTAAGCAAACTAACCCTTCACATTTCGTAACATTAACAAACTTTAGCACAAGGCTAACCGAATGTGAAGTGCAACTCGGAAACATCTCCCCCTGTCTCCTTCTGCTCTTCTCACATCAGTTCCGCCCACCATTTTGCCTAAAGTGGTCTGAAATGGTCAAACAGTTTGGAGTTAATTTGTTTTAATTTCGATTAAGCATTTTATTTTCCCTTTTATCATTTTATTCAAACAATAGTTTAGTTACCTAAGTATAGATTATTGGTCTGTTCTATTATTATTATTCTATTATTATTATTGTATTATGAATTATTTTGTTACTTTCAATTTTTTTTATTACTTTTTCTGCCTTCTGTCTCTTTCATTTTAATACGTTGTCCAATTTATATTGTTATTATTTTATTTGAACTCAAGTTCCCAATAATCTCTCCTAAACTTAGGTCATATTTAATTTTAATTTTGTTGGTTTTGCTATTTGGGGAATAGCCTTGAATCTCTCTATTATCATTACTAAGCATAATTTTTCTTCCCTTTTTATTATTTTTTTTACTCCATCTTTTCCTCATGCCTTATTTATTCCCTCACCGGTTAGGTTATAGGGAAAATATTACTTTACATAAGGGCTCAAGTATTTGTCTGAAGCTAAATTCAGAGATATCAATCTATAGATCCCACATCTGATCAAAACATTTTGGGCTAACCCATTAATGCTTGTAGATGCCCCTGAATACTAAGGCACTCTTTCTACTTTTTCTAAGCCATCCTGTACTGCTTTTACCTATAGGGGATTATTATGATTATTCTTTTAAATTCTTTTATGCCGATTTAATTTTCCTTTAGCCTCCCTCCATCACAGGGTGATAACCTTCTCTATCCATCAGATACTACAGCTTACTAAGATTCCTACTCCAACTGGCTTGCCCAGAATAGTAGATCCATAGTACTGCCCGTATCCGGACCCGAGTCCTCTGTGCTTGTGTGGTTAAGCGCACAGGTCATTCAGGTTGCAGATCAAAAGATTGGGTTCATCTGTCTGACGTAACTGACCCCTGCTGAAGGAAGCGTTAGGTACCTTAGCGTTTTGTGACTCCGGCTTGTGTGGATCACAGTGGCATCAGCAATCGTACTCCAAGAAGCACCGTCCGTGTCAACTGGCATACGGTCAATCTTGGTTAATTACCCTGTCATGATTCCACATACGTGCCCGCCTGAGTGACATTGGCCACCTCATTCAACAGGCCTAGAGCGGCACCGGAATCATTAGGCAAAACCCAATTTTGAATCTTGCCAGGCGGTCAGAGACTTCCTTGAGTGCTACGTTTTGTGCTAAAAGCCTACTGTCACCGACTCGGTCCCAGTCACTCCCCTCGCTGGCCAGCAGAGACCACCATCTCCGGACTTCTAAGCATTACATCATCCACTTACACTGATCTAGCACACCTGAACTGAATCCAGTTAATGACCCATGTACCCTTTATAAGCCGCACTCAAACACTCAGTCTTTGCGAAGTCTTGTTCAGCCCCGGCCAGCATTACTGAGCGTTATATCCTGCCTGATCTCCTGTGTATTACTCCAGCCCGTTTCTGACTCTGCTTTGCCTTCTGCCTGCCCACGACCCAAGCCTGTTACACGGACTCTGATACTCGCTGCCTGCCCTTGACCCAAGTCTGATACACGGACTCTGAATCACGCCGCCTGCCTCTGACCCATGCCTGGTAAATCACTCTGTGTCTGTCAGCCGCCAGCCTTACGACCTTTATTACTATTGTTGTTGTGTGTTCGCTATGGAACAAAATCAATGCCTAAAGTCTTGAATTAAAAAGCTTGTTGAATATCACAAACTGAAAAAAATAATACACAGTATTAACAAGTTCTTGCATTTTAATGACTTGAATTCCAGGGTTTGTATTTTTAGGTCCTGAAATTTAACATATCTGTCTATTTAAGCTTTGAATATTTCAACGAAAAATATTTCAAACACGTTTTCATACTTAAAAATTCAATAATTCATATTCAATTTTCAGATTTCACTTACAAAATATTCAATACCCTTTAAAATACGATGTATAATATTCAAAAGGTAATTTTCAGTTCATTTTATTTCAGTTCAAATATTCGCTTCCATAAATTCAGTGGATCAAATTCGACTGTCAAAATTCAACATTACATCCGGGAACTGCAGGAAAAGCAATAGATTGCAGATTGAAGATCGCCAGCTGCTCTAGCTTTCACCAGCAGGTGGAGATGGAATGTAAGATTTTTAACCCAGTAAACAGGCGAGAAAAAGGCTATTAAAGGCACAAAAGTAGCATTTAATATTAATATCAATGCCTTGGACATTATAAATGATAAAAAGTATGAGTAAAATGAGTAAATGAGGTTTTAGTCATCTATATTTGCCCTTATGTAAGGGAAGCCAGCTGGTGATCGCGTAAAGCAGGTGGCACACCAGAAGCGCCGCTCAGCGCCGTGACACGGCGCGTACATGACAGATTAAAGTATCGCACACCAGACGCGCACATTCGAATGATATTTAACATGAAACTAATCAGATGGCGCTCTGTGGCGCGGCTGAAAAATAAACTGCGTCGTGAGCCATCGCCGGGCGCCGCCGACAGCCGCCGACTTGCGGCGCCGGTGTGTGTATCCTGATAGAAACCTATGTTTAGAATTCTAAAATACATGGCGCTGCGTGGCGCTGCGTGGCGCGCCACCAAGCGACGCTTCGGGTGTGCGACCTGCTTAAATCTCAGTTCTCGGATCCAGTGACAGAGGTTGTTCTGCAATCTTATCGGAGCTTATGCCGGCTCGCTCCCTGCTCGGACCGGTGCAGTTACTTGCACATAAACCGCCTTTTGATGAATATGATGTTACACATTGTCTATCTTTATTGACTTTTTCTTCCATAGACGCAAAGTATTATATTGACAGCTAAAGAATATAAACGTAAGAGAAACAGGAAAGGAAATATTATAATAATACAAAATAGATAAACATTGACAGGGCTAAGAACAATTACGAACAAAGATATTCAAAAGCAGAGAGATTTTATGAGAATGTCACACAAAACAGTTTACTTGGAACTGTTAAACAGTGTTCAGGTATGATTTAAGGTTGGTTATGGATGAGGCGTCTAATTTAAAATAATTTAACATAACGTGCGAATGCATTAAAGGAGCGTCTTCAGTTATTATTTAAACGCAGCTATGTCAGGATTGGGATAGGTTATATAATTTCATTATTTAAATTATGATTGTTGATATTAATATTTTATGACATGTATTTGGGCTATTGCGCTTAAATAAGTCATCCGTGATTCTAAATTAATATTTCTATTTATCCTTTTTATCACTCTGCCTGTCTTTCTCTTCTTTTTTTTCTAATTATTGGGGTTCTGCCACGGTTAAACGTTTGCAAAATGTCTTAGTTTGTCCAGAATATTGTTTTATTGTTATGTAGCCTATAGGCGAGAAAAATGTATTAACGCAAATGTGGCAATGTCGCAGCCAATTATAAGGAATAAAATGAGTCGCCTGTGGTTGGATAATAGGCAGTTATAACTGACTTTAATTTGTTTTTAGTATTAAATGAGAAAACCATAATTTATAACTTTTCAGCAACCGTTTGTATTTTATGATTAGCAATGTTGATCTTTTTTGCAGTTATTAAACATATAAACTTATTTAAACTGGTTTAAATTTAATATAGTTGTCACTTCAGCTAGTTTCATAAGATTAATGTTTAGAATGCGTGGTTTGACATGCGTGGTTGAGTGGTTTCTGCAAATCATGGGATTATTACTGAGCTTTAATCGCCATCTACTGGAGAGAATGTATTTGCTCATTTATTCTATTAACTCTTTTCTGCAAGTGTGTTTTATGATTTCACAAAGTCAAACCATTATTTTTTTATTTTATATTTTGAGATGATCATATTTAAATAAACAATTGCTAGGGTAGCTAATAGTTTCTTTTTTCTTGTTTAAAAAAAAAAAATCATTAGCCTATAAAATCATAATTTTGGCTTGACAAAGTTATTGGTTTAGGATTCTGGATGCATTTTTGCTAAATGAGTGTTGGATACTCTCATACTAGTTAAATCAATTATATTATCAGAAATGACAGATATAAGAAATCCATTAATATTCATCACTCTTTTTACAATTATACAAGCAATTCCGTGCCGACGTCAGCTCCACTTTCGGAAATGGTAAACTGCGAGGTGTTATTCCCAAGCATGACATGTCATGATAATAATTGAAACACTCTTGTAGGCTATTCTTATGCTTGGTCAAATGTCATGACTTTCACTTTTATTTTACATTATTATGCACAAGCCCAGATATCATCTGAAACTTCGGAAGAATTCCTATCATATTGCCAGCCATCCAGCATCTCTTAACCAGTTTGATATGCGGCGCTGGCTCTGACCGCCCACCGGAGCTCGCGGCCACTCGTTCGTCTTTGTCGTGAGCAAGCCGCACCGCACATGCATAAAAACGTCAATCATTTAATTCATTCATCAATTCATTCATTTTCCTTCTGCTTCGTCTCTATTTTAGTGGAAAAGCAATATTCTGGACAAACTAAAGACATTTTGAAAAAATAGGAAAAAAGAAGAGAAAGACGATATCAAAGTGATAGCTACAAAGGATAAATAGAAATATTAATTTAGAATCACGGATGACTTATTTAAGCGCAATAGCCCAAATACATGTCATAAAATATTAATATCAACAATCATAATTTAAATAATGAAATAATATAGCCTATCCCAATCCTGACATAGCTGCGTTTAAATAATAAATGAAGACGCTCCTTTAATGCATTCGCACGTTATGTTAAATTAAATTAGACGCCTCATCCATAACCAACCTTAAATCATACCTGAACACTGTTTAACAGTTCCAAGTAAACTGTTTTGTGTGACATTCTCATAAAATCTCTCTGCTTTTGAATATCTTTGTTCGTAATTGTTCTTTGCCCTGTCAATGTTTATCTATTTTGTATTATTATAATATTTCCTTTCCTGTTTCTCTTACGTTTATATTCTTTAGCTGTCAATATAATACTTTGCGTCTATGGAAGAAAGAGTCAATAAAGATAGACAATGTGTAACATCATATTCATCAAAAGGCGGTTTATGTCCAAGTAACTGCACCGGTCCGAGCAGGGAGCGAGCCGGCATAAGCTCCGATAAGATTGCAGAACAACTTCTGTCACTGGATCCGAGAACTGAGATTTACGCGATCACCAGCTGGCTTCCGTTACATAAGGGCAAATATAGATGACTAAAACCTCATTTACTCATTTTACTCAAACTTTTTATCATTTATAATGTCCAAGGCATTGATATTAATATTAAATGCTACTTTTGTGCCTTTAATAGCCTTTTTCTCGCCTGTTTACTGGGTTAAAAATCTTACATTTCATCTCCACCTGCTGGTGAAAGCTAGAGCAGCTGGCGATCTTCAATCTGCAATCTATTGCTTTTCCTGCAGTTCCCGGATGTAATGTTGAATTTTAACAGTCGAATTTGATCCACTGAATTTATGGAAGCGAATATTTGAACTGAAATAAAATGAACTGAAAATTACCTTTTGAATATTATACATCGTATTTTTAAAGGGTATTGAATATTTTGTAAGTGAAATCTGAAAATTGAATATGAATTATTGAATTTTTAAGTATGAAAACGTGTTTGAAATATTTTTCGTTGAAATATTCAAAGCTTAAATATACAGATATGTTAAATTTCAGGACCTAAAAATACAAACCCTGGAATTCAAGTCATTAAAATGCAAGAACTTGTTAATACGGTGTATTATTTTTTTCAGTTTGTGATATTCAACAAGCTTTTTAATTCAAGACTTTAGGCATTGATTTTGTTCCATAGTTCGCACCTTTGTGCGTGTTGATTGTTTGAGTGAAAGTGTGACTAATAAATACTGCATAATGGATCCCTCCGTGTCAGTCTCCCCGTTACACCTACGATGTGTGAGTTCACAACCGAATTACATTATGGGCAAGTGATCTGATAGCGACTGCAGTAGGATTTAGGAAAATCTAGCCAGATAGCACGCTCTTGTGATCTTTATCTGAATGCCTTTCACTCACCACCAAGTGTAAATAGCATGTAAAACCTAGTCTAAACTTAGCCAACTACAGGACTGTAAAAGAAAGTTTTAGACATGCCTATAGGTTTTACTCTCTCTCTCTCTCCCTCGTTTCTCATCCTTGTCTTTCTTTCAGTTTTAGTTTTATTCATATTTACTGATATCCATATTAGTATTTTCTTTCATTTTTCTTTCCCTGTACACTCGTTCATCCAAACGAGGTGCCTTTTTGTCTAACTTATCATTAATATTATTTATTTATTTTTGTTTTTGGGTTACTGTTATTACATGACTAAAAGCCTTGAGGCCAGTACGTAGATATCAACTGTTATCTAGCCACCCAAATTCGACATCCGAATTGTCCGGCCCCCAGTGGATCCTTAGAAGGACCAACGTCTAGCCGGCACATACCCCCTAGCTTACAACCCTGTCAGACTAATAATATAGCACAATGCTAACATCCACTCTGTGGTGGGGAAGGCGTGATCGAACACCCAGAAAGGGGGGAGAGCAGGCGGAGACACCGGCGGCTGGTCAGTGGTCTAATCATAAATAATTATTAACACCTGTGTTTTCTAGTGATTGGGCCGGAGAGACACCTTCATAAGGGGAGGAGAAGGAGAAGCAGAGAGAGAGGAGAGCCTGTCGACTTGCAGACTCGACACGCACATACACATACACAGAATTATAAATAAAAATTGTGCTTACCTGATATCGCCGACCCTGCCTTCTTCTTCCCACGAAACGAACATTATTACAGTGATGCCGAAACCCGGGAAGAAGAGGAGACTTCGCTGCCAAGATGACCACTCTGTCACCTACTCCATTCGCGGAAGTGATCCAGGCGCTCGCGGTCCTCCATTGCGAACAACATGAGGCGCTGGTGGAGATCCGGGCGGACCAGGACCAGCGGTTCCGTGCTTTGGTAGAGTCCCAGCGCGAGGACCGCGAGCTCGTCCGGAGACTGCTGGACCAGGGGATCCGGCCCGCGTCGACATCTGCCCCCCACCCTCCCATCTCCCTTCAGAAAATGGGGCCTCAGGACGACCCGGAGGTATTTCTGGACCTTTTTGAGAAAATGGCGGAGGCGTGTGGCTGGCCGCAGGCCGAGTGGCTGGTGAGAGTCATCCCGCTGCTGTCAGGCGAAGCCCAGATCGCGGCGCAGCAGCTACCGGCCCAGAATCTCCTGGACTATGCTCACCTGAAGCGAGCCATTCTCCAACGGCCCTTCGTGTTCGCCCAGCAGGGGTACTTGAATGCCAGGTCGGTAGAGGTGGCTGGGGTTTATCCACTACGGCATCGCAGATGGTCTGTCAGTTGTACAGTCTAGGTATTTGCCCTCTGGCGCAAGGAGTGTTTTACTTGCATATGCCCAGACGTTGTCTCACTTCAGTCGTGGCCAGCTGTTGACCTTCCGTCAAACAGAAGGACAGCCCTTTTTGACAGGGTGGTCACGGGTCGAGAAGTCTTTGAACAGTTCTTAATGACGTGTCTGGAGTAGTTGCACCCACTTAGGGAGCCGCTCAGTTCGGAGACCTTGCTAGGCGGTAGTCTTTGGGCAAGCCACAGTCAACTGTTGTAGGACATGGTCTATCTCCTTTGAGTGGCCAGACATGGTGGAACTTTCATTAAGGATATCATCAACGTAAATAATATGAGGATGTGAAAAATCATGTTGATGTACTTTTAATCCCCCCATGTTTGGTACCGATGGGTTTCTGCTGACATTTTACAACACATGATGCATAGAGCAAGACCATAACTCGCATTGCTTTATTCTTTAATCCCCTGTATTAAATGCCTGTCCGCATGCTTTGGGCAGACACTCAAATTTGCATACGAGCAGGCTCGAGACAAAGGAAGGATTTGCGCTCAATTTCCCCTGAAATCATTGGTTAGAATGCTGAACGGGTTGTCATGTGTCCCACTGTTATAACCAGACTTCTCCCAAACATCCCGCAGAGAACGTCCTAACAAAGAACCCATACGCCGCATGGACTTTTTCATACCACGCTTTCTTTATTTTCCGGCAAAGTAAACTCAGTTTTAAGTTTGCGATCACGTTCCTCAGAACTTTATTACAAACTCAACGCATCAAGAAGGACATCAAAGGAGTTTCATCAGGACGGAAGCATAAAAAGAGAGACCCCAGACATTAAAGTCCAGGTATTTTTTTTAGTTATGCGATTAAGCTGTGCCCCTTTTATCAAAAAATGTGTTTTTTATAATCTTGGTGATTCTTAATGGTGCGTGTGGAACTGAAAGTTTTTTCACTCTTTTATCTGAAATCTCTATTTCCTAGCTTTACTATTTCTCTTTGTTGTTACACGTTCTATAGACCCGATATCTCCACGTTGTTTATCTTTGTTTTGTGTTTAATGTATGTTTAATGTTTGTGCGTTTGTTCGTTATCCGTCTGACTAGTCAATAAATCCTATTATAATCAAATGAATTGTATTGTTTGCCTCACGAGAAAATGTCACTGAAATACAGATTCCCCTGCCTAGCTATTATAAGTTGTTTAAAACTTTTGAATGATTAATCTACTTCGCAAGAAGTAGCAATTAAATTCCCTTTTTTCTAAATGAATAGATCATTACCGTGTCCACTCGGAAGAGCGGCGGCTCTGCTTGCATTTGTTTGGTCAAACTGACAATAAATTGATCCAGAATTTTAATGATTAATAATAATTCGTTATTGTTGATAATTAATATTCATAATCTGAGAGTACGCTCGGTCGAGCGGGCAAGATTATATACAATCATGTGTTTGTTTGATCAAGTTGACAGAAGCTTAAGCCGGAATATTAATAATTAAGAATAAACCGTTATTGTTGATTATTAATATTCATAAAATGAGCTAATTTCTGTTACATACCGATACACATTCAAATAATGAAATACAAAACAATAAACAAAATTACAAGCTGACCAATCAGCGTCAGCTAAAGTGTGTGCTTGTCTCTGTGTTTGTGTGGGAGTGCCATGTCATGTCATCAGCTGGGCGGTCACATGATCGCTGTCACAGGCTCATGCCATTGCTTACCACCTTTTGGCTGATAACCAGCGCACCACAGGAGCAGCGCATTTACTGCGCCTATATATGTTCAGCATTCCTGTCTCACTTTGTCAATTTGTTGTCCTCATGGTTGTCTGTGTCCTGTCAGGCTCTCATCCTTGATCTTCTCTGTTGACGGCTGCCCGTATTCAGAGACCATCTCATGTACTTATTGTGATCCACTGACTCCTTGCCACTCACTTGTCATCCACCTTTCAGATACCAGCTTTTGTGTTCATTAATAAAACTGTTACTTGCAATGGGTCTCCTCGTTTCTATTATGACACTCACACCTGTTCTAGTTTTCCACTGATTGCTAACACACACAGCTGAAGCTGTTCAGAAGTGATTACATGGACTTTAAAAGCAGCACAGACACACACACCAGTTGCTAAGTCTTGTTAGACTGTTTATGAACATTACGATGCAGTTTTTTCTTGCCTTGCTTTTCTGTGACCCACTTGACCCTTGCCTTGTTTGTTTGTTTACATTGCCTGCTACCTGCCCATGATACTGACTATTCGCCTGTGTACTGACCATGACTCTGGATTGCCTGTATACATCTGTTTGTTCTTGTAATCACAGTTGCTTGCCTGACCATTCTTAATAAGCCTGCATTTGGTTCCGCACTCTTTTTTCAGTGTCTACTTCACATTACACAGGTTTATGCTCAGGACACAGTGCACCGTGTAAACTAGAGCTGCACGATACATCGTTTCAGCATCGAAATCGCGATGTGCGCATCCACGATAGTGTAACATATTGTAACCTGCATTCTGGAGATAAACATTCCATTTAACATTCCAGAAAACAATCTGGGTGAATCGCCAGGACAATAAAATCACTTGGCGACGAAAAGTCTGGCTTAGTAATCCGTGTTGACATGTTAACAAGTCTGGGAGACTTCACAGAACCACTCTCTGCCTACTTCAAAAGAACATGACAGATAAGATAAGAAAGAAAAAAAAAAACCTCTTTAGCCAACGTTCTGCTCACAGACAAGACATTCCTCAAAATTAAAGAGACATTTAGAACCCAAATCTCTTGTTAAATTTCATTTAACTTTTGTAATGTGTACAATCCCTGATATAGACTATACACATTCGTACTTTTATGCCTGTTTGAAGCATAAATATTATGAGGATGTGAAAAAGTATGTCGAGGTATTTTTACACCTCCCCATGTTTGGTACCGATGGGTTTCTGCTGACATTTTACAGCACATGATGCATAGAGCAAGAGCATAACTAGCTTTGCTTTATTCTTTAATCCCCTGTATTAAATGCCTGTCCGCATGCTTTGGGCGGACACTCAAATTTGCATACGAGGAGCCTTGAGACAAAGAGGGTTCGCGCCAAGTGTGCCGCAAGCCTACGTTTGAGTGAAGGTTTCGGCCATTAGATCGCCCCCTGGGGGCTGGCTGCAGTACAAGTCATAAAGCCCGCCTCCTCCGTGTTAATGAAGGAGACTTGAGCCCAAATAAAAAAAAATATTACACTTGCAATAAAATGTCCCGAAAGATAGTTCTGGTCAATTAAGGCACTGGTTATTGTGCTGAAATAGGTGCAGATCTTCATTTTTGTAAACAGTTTGTTTTTAGCAGTAATTTAATGCTGGGCGTGTCATCGTGATTGACAGCTGTGATTGACAGTTTCTCAAAGCGCGGCGTCTGAGCTTCGGCAGGAGACTGAAGTAGACTGAAATGTTATTATTCGATTTCTGTGTTATTTTACCATGACAAAATGAGTTCAGCAGTAAACTATAGTTTCTGACATACATGATCCTGGTGGAACACTGTTTATTCGCTAAGTTCAGGGCTTTTTTCGGGCTTTATTAGTTTGCTGATACACGCCTAGCCACCCAGATAGCAAAACACAGTTCCGGCTAGATTCTCGCCTGCCGGAGACTTATCTCTTAGAGCTCAGACTGACTAATGTTACCTCTGCTGGACCTACTCCGGATGACTGGACTCACTGCCCGATTCCAGTCCGAGTCAATCGAGCCAGATGCGGCAGCCGAGCGAGCAGGCGCTACCGCATGCGAGCCGGAATCAGCCCGCGACGCCGCGAGTAAGTTATGCGCTGCGGCCTGGAGCTGGCGCGATTGAATATATAAAACCCTCATATTTGTTAACGTTATTACATCCATTTGTGTTGATATGACAGCAAACGCATGCTGAGAAGTTCGGGGGGCGTAGTTGATTTTACATAAAGCGTTTGATTGGAAGCTCGACTCTGCTCATTTTCGCGGCTCCTCCTCTGGCTCCATCAGACAATCCTTCTGCGCATGTCTGGCTCCAATTTCAGCAGTCTTTTGCGACAGTTTGTGCCCGTCAAGCAGGCGTTTTGCCCTCAAGGCGTTCAATGGGAAAAAGGGCTGTCGCGTCGTCCATATTTTTTACAGTCATTGGTTCGCGCGCAAACTTTCCCCTGAAATCATTGGTCAGAATGCTGTACGGGTTGTCACGTGACCCGCAGGTATAAGCACACTTCCCCCCAAACATCTGGCCAGAAAGAGAACGTCCCAAAAAGGAACATCATTGACGGTGGTCCCTTTAAGGGCCACACGGCTCTTCATAGCCGCATGGACTTTTTCCCGCCACGCTTTCTTTATTTTCCGGCAAAGTAAATTCAGTTTAAAGTTTGCGATCGTGTTCGTCCGAACTGCATTACAAACTCCACGCATCAAAGGACATCAAGAGTAGTTTTCATCACGACGGAAGAGAGACGCATAAAAGAGACCTCCAGACATGAAAAACCAGGTGATTTTAGTTATGCGATTAAGCTGTGCCCCTTTTATCAAAAAGGTGTTTTTTTTAACCTTGGTGGTCCTTAATGGTGCGTGTGGAACTGAAAGTTTTGTCACTTTTTTTACCTGAAATCTATAAGTCCTAGCTTTACTATGTCTCTTTGCTGTTACACGTTCTATAGACCCGATATCTCCACGTGGTTTACCTTTGTTTTGTGTTTAATGTATGTTTGTGCGTTTGTTTGTTCGTTACGTCTGACTAGTCAATAAATCCTATTATAATCAAATGAATTGTATTGTTTGCCTCACGAGAAAATGTCACTGAAATACAGATTCCCCTGCCTTGCTATTATAAGTTGTTTAAAACTTTTGAATGATTAATCTACTTCACAAGAAGTAGCAATTAAATTCCCTTGTTCTAAATGAATAGATTACCGTGTCCGCTCGGAAGAGCAGCGGCTCTGCTTGTGTTTGTTTGGTCAAATTAACAATAAATTGATCCGGAATATTAATGATTAACAATAATTCGTTATTGTTGATAATTAATATTCATAATCTGGGAATCCGCTCGGTCGCGCGAGCATGATCATTTACAATCATATGTTGGTTTGACCAAGCTGACTGAAGCTTAAGCCGGAATATTAATAATTAAGAATAAACCGTTATTGTTGATTATTAATATTCATAAAATGAGCTAATTTCATGTTACAATAGTCACATCGCAGGAGGGTGCGATGCAAAAAAAAAAATTATATACATAGGCTATATGTATTATGGGTGGAGCAGAACCCGAATACGGTATTCGGATAAGCACGAATAGCGTGTTTTTACCAATACTTATTTCGAACAAATACTTGAAAAATGATTTGTATTCGGGGAACAAGAAAAACATTATATCAAAAAGCTGCCTTTCCTCATGAGACCGCAGTGCATGTCCACATAAGTGAGTGAGTGAGTGAGACATTCAGGAGTCGGAGGCGGAGTGGGGCCGGGGAAAAAAGGTGACTGAAGCGTGCTGCTGTTCCACAACAGCAACAGAGAAGGCTTGGCAGAGCGAAAAATACTGCATTAATATTTTTGTTAAATTTTTTTTTTTCATTATACTAAAATAACACATGACAGAAGTTCACTCAAAAGTGAAAGTTCTTTCTGTCATTAATTACTAACACTCCCGTCATTACTACTTTCAGAACATAAATTTTGATATTTTACCATATGAAAATGCAATGCAGTTATGAAAATTGTGAAATTAAAGCAATAGTGCAGAGATCTGGTCCCCGCGTCAGGTCAGGGTGCACCTGTAAACTTAAAAACGCAGACGCGGAGGCGCACTAAATTCACACGGGAAAGAACTGGGCATTCAATTCATGTTTTAGTTTAATAATACTTTAAATACAGCTCTCTTGATCCTCTAAAGGGGAAAAAATGCAAAAGAAATTTGTCGTTAAATTAATTTTAGCAGAGACGCAACTGCCTGTCATTTTCACATTCGTTTTTTAGTTAGGAATTAGGTCTATTAACCTAATAACAATGTTTTGTTGGACACTGTAGTCTACACAATAATCAATATTATAATTTATTATATACATTATTATTAAAACTAAACTATACAATTGATAAAACAAAACCCTTTTTATTGTTTAATTGCTTTTATTTTGACACCACTAACAGTTGTAATAAGAAACATCACAATATGCAGAAGTTAAAAACACCTTTTGAGTTTAAAGATGATCAGCCTGCCAAGTCAAGTTTACAGTGTCATAAATGAAATTGGTAGCAAGATTAAAGGGGATTTGCCCAGCACACAACTTCTCGCTGCAGGTAAGCTGAATGATAATCTTAAAAAATATATATGCAATACAAAACTTTAAACATTTATGTTTTTTTTTTAATAAAAAGAAATCAGGAGAGTAAAATGTAATTTAAACCACTGGTTTGGTGCTGATACTTTATTGTTTGTAGCGAGAAGAAAAAAAAAAAAGCAGATGAAAACCTGGCTGGGGAGACGGTGACAACATGGATTATCTGTTCTTCAGAAAAGATCACGACATTGTGAGGCGTTTATCATACAACGCAGTTCGTGTTTATAATCATTAATATTAACTAATATTAATTCTCTCTCTAGACTTTGTTTTAGGGCTTGTTTCTCTTCGGCGCAATATAGCCTAGGCTTACTGCACGTACGAATCCGATTGTGAAGAATGATTAAGCGCTTGCATTTTTTATTGCATCCTTTTCGCAAGTAATTTATCTATTTATTTCTTTAAAGTGGTGAGAGCATTATTTACTGGCAAACATGTTCCTCGATCTCGTACATCAACAAATAAAGTAGCCTACCTAAATTAATTGACCTTTTATGTAAAAATTAAGGATAACTTAACTTAATTAAATATTATTAAATAAAGCATCCGTATAAACGTAGTCCTACGTGTTTATTTTTGAACTTTCGTTAATAAAACAAAACTGTTTATAAATATTGTAGTTAAATATTAAATAACTTTAACTGCTTGAAACTGTATAATAATAATTAAACGTGACATTTTTTAAAGAACTTAACGAATAGCTTAAATGGCACTTTACTAATCAGTGTAATAATAATATAAATATTAATAATTATAAGTAAAAAGTAAATATTAACCTAGTAACAATAATATAAGTCAGATGTTTAAAAAAACAATGTAGGTTCTCTCCACCTTTTGTATTCATATTTAAAATTATTTGCCAGAAAAACTAACATGTTGACTTTGTCCGGTTTAAGTGAAGAATGGGGTTATAATGTTTCCAGCAATACACTGTCAGATGTTGTGCTTGTAGCGAAAATGCACAGACAGGCTACTTTTTCACAACCATGCGAGAGAGGGCTTCTTGTTTCTGTTCCGCCGCCCGCATTACTCGCAACACAAGTTTCTCTACGCTGTGGAGCGGCGCGTTCTTTACTAGTTACCAAATTTGTTGCTCCATTTCTCGCCAATGTCTTCCATTTATCACTTTCTCTTTTTTAACTGGCCATTTTTTTTGCAAATGCCTCTGCCATGCCTGGCTGAGCTGGGCTTTTGCGTTTAGAAGACAGGAGTTGATTAAGCCTACATGGCTTTTTTCCCTCGCCGTCAATCGCCACTGGCTTGTATGATTCGGGACCCATGGATCTGCGTATCGATGGATTTGCTCTTCAGTGTTTGGACTCTCAGCAGTGAACATTAAAACACACTTTAACACTTAAAAACCCCCTACAAAAAGCTTAATCTAAATTAATTTGTTCACCTTTCTCGGTCGGCATAAATGCAAAATGTTCCCAGATGTAAGATTTCGTTTTCTAACAAGATTCATGGTTGATCTTGAACTTGCTGAATCGCGCCTAATGTTATATTCTAACAGATATGTAATACTTGGCAACATAACAGTTTTTTGTGTTTTAAAGTGCGTGACGTCACGAACTACAGCCAGTGGCAATGGACAACGGCGGTGGCAACTGACCACGGCGGTGACGCGGTTGTCTCGGTGACCGTCACAGCCCTAGTCTTATGTGTATATATATATATATATATATGTATATATATATATATATGAATATATATATATATATATATATATATATATATATATATATATATATATATCGCAATATATATCGCAGGGAAAAAAATATCGCAATGTCAATTTTTTCCAATATCGTGCAGCCCTAGTGTAAACTCAACAAGAGCAGTTTTCATGTGTTACACACTCATAATGTGCTGAAACAACTACAGCAATTCAGATTTGACCAATGACATAATGCGGCATCCAGAATTGTATTGCAAGAATTCTAAATTAATTTTGGTTCTCTTTGTATTTGTTATCATCTCAGGTTTACCAATGAAAATTCCTTAAAGAACAGCTGCTAGCAACATGCAAGATCCTATCTGCCTCAAACATGGAGAAGAGAATGGAATTGTTAGGTGGTAACCTGAGATGCCAAAGACTTCCTTTCTGCCAATCAAAGCATGAGCCACTGTAAGATATACACCTTGGTGTCAAATCTAATGCCTTGTTCAGACTGCGTGATTTTAGCTCCGAATTTGGCTCGCCGACAGGTTTTGAGAAATCGCCAACAAATGCCTGAAATTACAGGCAAATCGCTGCTCGTGCACGTGAGTGACAATCACACAGTATGAACTATCAAAGACGCGATCTGAGAGAATTGCCGATGAGTCGCCGATGCCTGCGAGATATTTGGCATGCTAAATATCTGGAGCTGTCGGCGATTCAAATCATGCCATTTGAAATGAGTTTTGACTGAAAATAACATCCGCGATCGCCTACAGCCAATGAGAGAGCAGCTTTCACTTGTGTGTGCAGGTCAGCAGGAGGCTGGGGGAGAAGTTAAAAGCGCTCTTTTCTTGGTTTATTTGGACCCACGAAATGGAGGAAAAACTAGTGGAGGTTTGACAGAACTCAGGAGCAACCGTGTCTGTTTGACGTTTCATACAGAAAGAAATTAGTTTATTATCAACGTTGAGGAGAAATGGCTAATTCCCTTTAAACCCAGGTGAGCAAATATGTACATTTTCTACCCCATTAAAGGCTTCTTTCTCATTATGTAGTTAATACCACAAAAGATATACTACGTGTTTTTGGCTGTGAGACGTAGTTTGGACGAAGTTGTTGGCGATTATTCCTATAGTAAAGTCATGCAATGTGAATGTCCTTGTCGCCGATCCATCTTGCAGTGTAAAGAAAGCAGCGACGAATGCTAGCCCAGATAGTCATGCAATGTGAAAACATCTGTGACATGACTACTTTGAAAATCATGCAGTCTGAACTCGGCATAAGGGTCTTCTACAGTGAGTTCTCCAAACAGTCTTTGATCAGTCACCAGAATTATACACACCTGATCTTATCATTGGATTTAGCATTGTATGTGTCACAATCACCAGCGACCTCTAACCACCAGAGGTCGCTGGAAAACATTCACTCTCATAGAACTACAAATCTGCTTGTAAATGGACTACATATTCAGTCATGCCACACGCACACCTGCTTCCTCATTTAGACTGATTACACTCTCACCACCTGAGGATTGTCAAAGACAGATTACACACAGTATTTGAGCAGCACACACACTCATTCACATTGCCGAGTCTTGTTATCTGTCACTAGTAACACTACAACGTCTTTTCCCCAGTCTTGTTATCTTGTGCACCGACCGTTAGCCTTGTAAGTCGCTTTGTCTTTGCCTGCCGCCTGCCTTTCTGACCTCTAGCCTGTATTCAACTGTGATTCTGGACTGTCTCCAAATATCTGTTTGCACCTGTGTTGACCATCGCTTGCCTGACTTTGAATAAACCTGCATGTGGATCCAAAACTTCTGTTGTCAGTGTCACTCCCCATAGTTACAGTATGAGGCTATGTGTTTTAACAAAACATCTTTCTTCAACCAAAGATGTGAAAAATTGCACGTTAAATAAAACAGAGGCACAATTTAACAGAGTTAAATAAAACAGAGGCTACGAGATAAAGATCTTGTAGTTACAATAAAAACAATACTTCATCTTTTCCAAATATCTTCCCTAAACTGCATCAATCTTTATTCATATTGTAACACACTTGAAGAAGACAACAAGCATGTGATGAACTTGGGTTCTTTTATTCAGTCAGCGTAGTTAACGGATACAGATTTTGCTAGAGCCAGATTTTGCTAATAAGAGTCACCTCTTGATGACACAACCTCTACATCCTGTTCTGCTCCTTGCTCATCTTTTCTTTCTGAATCCTCAGTGTTTACCATCGTTGTATCCTCTGGATAAGGTTCTGAAGGTTTTGATTTTTGGCAGTGATGGTGCCTTCCACTTTCCCTGTCATTTGGCATTCCAACCAGACTTCTTCAATCTTCCTCTCTATCTGAACTGTCAATGTATGTACAACTTTGTGGAATTGATTTTTTTTACCTGACTTTCTTTTTCTCTATGTTTCCTTTTCCAGGACCTCCGGGTAGATGTTCCATTGCAGCAGGTAAGTAATCACATGGTAGTAACAAGTTCCTGTGCAGTATTCTTGTTTTTCCTTTGCTCTGTTTGGGTTGAACTTCATATACTGGACTATCCTGGTGCTTCCTCTCAGTAACCACATAAATTTGCTCTTCCCAGAATGGCCTAAGCTTTCCAGGTCCACCTCTCTCCTTGAAGTTACGGACAAGAATTTTGTTACCAGGAACCAATTCAGCCCCTTTTACTTTCTTGTCATATAAAGCTTTTCCTTGTTCTTTTTCATTGAGTGACACTCTTGAAGCCAGCTTGTAAGCTTCGTTCATTCTCTTCCTCCAGCCCTCAGCATAGTCATGTTGGGTAAAACTCTTTTTTTTGCATCTTTCACACCTTTTTTTTAATTCTGCGCATGCTCGAGTGACATCACCGACGTCGCCTACTGCGTGTGCTTGAAGATTGGACTCGCTATTTTACTCGCAATTTAAATCTTAATCATACAATTCTTCCTCATTCGCTAAGTATTTGTCTCTCCTACTTAGGGTGAACAAACCCTTGATACATTTATACAAACAAAACTGCTTTAAAACGGTCTGTCCCTCGAGCATCCGCCTGTTGTTTGTAGCTTAGCCTGCTAGCGCCGCTGGTCAGCTAAAGCTACCGACCTCTTTTACCATACACTTTTGACTTACCGGCCTTGCTCTTTACCCCGTAAAATGTCGCTTGCGTCTCTGTCCTTGTGTGCAGGAGAAGCATCGATGGAGGCGCTGGAGCTGGAGCTGGAAGAAGTGGAGTCCCAGATCCGGGCACTTCTGGTGAGGCGGACGCAGCTACGAGAACAATGGGCGTCGCTTGTTGTACCTATCGCTAAGGTCGCCTCATCATCTAAGGTACGTGGAAATTACAACCACATCATTCCCTCTACCTCAACCCCGCGTCCTTCTCTGTTCAGGCCCAGCGCACCCGGGGCGCGGCTCGGCCAGGCGTCGTTCACGCCGACACCCAGCTACCACGGCGCCTGGGTGCAGCCGCGTAAGGTGCTTGCCAGATCCCGGGGCAGAACGTCTCCTCCTCCCGTGTTCGAGATCTCCACGGAGAACTGCTTCTCCCCTCTCCGCGAGTTGGGTTTCGACGTGGCCATCATCGGTGACTCGATCGTTCGTCACGTCCATGCCGCCTCCTCAAAAGGTAATAAAGTACGTACTTTCTGCTTTCCTGGTGCCCGTGTGAGAAATATTTCTACACAGATTCCAACCATCCTGGGCGCTGCCGAGTGCCCTGGTGCCGTTGTCCTCCACGTGGGGACAAACGACACCGGGCTCCGGCAGTCGGAGATCCTGAAGAAGGACTTCAGGAGCCTGATGGAGACGGTTCGACGTACCTCGCCCGCCTTGTAGATCATCGTTTCTGGGCCGCTTCCTACCTACCGCCGAGGAAATTAAAGGTTCAGTAGACGTTTTGCTCTGAATGAATGGCTATTAACATGGTGTAAAGAACAGAAATTGCTCTTTGCTAATAACTGGAATGTTTTCTGAGAGCGTCCTAGGCTCTTCCGTGCTGACGGCCTGCACTGTAAAAACTCACAAAATTCATATTATAGCCACCTAGACTCTTGTTCGTCCCACTTAAACATCAGTAATGCATATCTGGTGAATCCTATAGAGACTGTGTCTGTTCCTCGTATTATTAGATTAAGAAATAAACGTACTGTGTGCTCCAGAAAAAAATCTATTAAGAATCAAACCAGAAAAACCAGTAGAAAGTAAAAATACAAATTTCGTAAAGCTTGGTCTCCTAAACATCAGGTCACTTGCACCTAAAGCACTTATCATTAATGAAATAATACCAGAAAACAATCTTAAAGTACTCTGTCTCACTGAAACCTGGCTGAAACAAAATGACTATATTAGTGTAACGAGGCAGAGGGAAAACACCGACACAGTTGGATGAGTTTACAGACTAGTCCCCGGAGGGTGCTTTATTTACAAGTGCAGGGTGTGAATATGGTGCTCTTCTTAGAGGTGAGGTGCTCTGGTGCTCCGGGAAGTCGGTGAAGGACAGTGAGTAGTCGGGTGTGGGATCGTCACGAGCTGGAGTCTGCTGTGGAGGAGAGACAGAGAGACAAGCATTAGCGCCGGGAGTCATAAGTAGAATGAAGCTCGTCTTCCTCTGGCGTGGGCTTGGTTTATATGCCTATATGCATGTGTGTGCTCGCTACACCCCCCCCCCCCCCCCCCCTTAGCGTCGTCCTGGTCCTGGGTTTCCTGCGGAGGAAAGGTAAAGTATTGAGAGGGGGGGTAGAATGTTTTGACAGACCTGCCCATCCTGACCAGAGCCTTGAGAGACCGTCAGCGTTTCCGTGGGAGGCCCCGGCTCGATGTTGTACTGTGAAGTTAAAATCGTGGAGCGACAGGAACCATCTGGTGACTCGAGCGTTGTTGTTTTTCGCTGTTGCCATCCACTGTTGGGGAGCGTGGTCGGTCACCAGGGTAAACTTCCTGCCAAGTAGATAACACCTGAGCTCCAGGATTGCCCACTTGATCGCCAGGGCCTCCTTCTCCACCATTGCGTACCGGGTCTCTGCAGGGGTAAGCTTCCGACTCACGTACATGATGGGGTGTTCTTCATCGCCGTGGACCTGGGAGAGGACCGCGCCCAGGCCCGAGTCGGAAGCATCTGTATGTAGAATGAAGGGGCAGCCGAAGTCAGGTGCGTGCAGTACCGGTGAGGATGTGAGGGCCTTCTTCAGGGCTCGGAACGCGTTGTCTGCTTCCCTGTTCCACTGTATCCTTTCCGGCTGACCCTTTCTGGTCAGGTCTGTCAGAGGGCTGGCTATTGATGAGAAATTAGGTATGAAACATCTATAGTAGCCCGCTAACCCCAGAAATGCACGTACCTGGGTCTTTGTGGTGGGTTGTAAAGTTTCTTGTAGTGCTCTGATCTTGTTTTGTTGTGGCTGTATGAGACCTCTTCCGATGTGGAAACCGAGGTACTTGGCTTCGGCTAGACCCAGGTGGCATTTCTTGGGATTAGCTGTGAGCCCAGCCCTTCGAAGATCTAGGAGCACCCTCCGCAACCGGGATAGATGTTCTTCCCATGACTCGGAGTGGACGATCAGGTCGTCGAGGTATGCTGCTGCATACGGCTGGTGGGGCCTCAGCAGGATGTCCATCATTCGTTGGAATGTGGCTGGGGCCCAGTGGAGCCCGAAGGGAAGAACCCGGTAATGCCGGTGGCCACCGGGAGTGGAGAAGGCGGTTTTCTCCTTGGCGCTTTCACTTAGTGGTAACTGCCAGTAGCCTTTGGTGAGGTCGATCGTGGATATGAATCGGGTTCCACCCAGCCTATCCAGCAGCTCGTCCACCCGAGGCATGGGGTACCCGTCGAACTTTAAAATTTCGTTGGGCTTCCTGAAGTCGTTGCAGAAGCGGAGGGTGCCGTCGGGTTTGGGGACCATCACTATGGGGCTGGACCACGGGCTACGAGATGGTTCGATGATTCCTAATTTCCTCATCTTTTGGATCTCCTCGTTGATAGCCAGCCGGCGAGCTTCTGGTACTCGATAAGGCCTCTGCCGGACAATGGTGCCAGGTGGGGTGATGATGTCGTGCTGGATGATGGTGGTTCGGCCCGGTTTCTCTGAGAACACATCCTTGAACTGACTGACCAAGGCTTGCTGCTCCGCCTTCTGATTCGGTGAGAGTTGCTCACCTATATGGACAACGGGAGAAGTTTCTTCTGAGAAGGCAACGAGATGACCTGGAGCTGCAACCCATTTCTTCATCAGGTTGATGTGGTACAGTTGTTCTTCTCTTCTTCATCCCGGCTGACGGACTCGATAGTTTACCGGCCCTACCCTTTCTACCACTGTATATGGTCCCTTCCAGGATGCCAGGAACTTTGAAGTTGTGGTAGGTATAAGGATCATCACCTTGTCCCCTGGGTGGAACTCTCTGGGTTGGGCGGGCCGGTTATATAATCTCTGTTGGGCGTGCTGGTCTTCAGTCAGATGTTGCTTGACGATGGGCATGACTTTTTCAATGCGTCCTCTCATGTCCCGTATGTGCTCAATTACTGTCCGTTGTGGGGCTGGCTCCTGCTCCCAGGCTTGACGAGCCACATCCAATAGCCCACGTGGTTTGGTCAAACAGCAGTTCGAAGGGGGTGAAACCTGTGGATGCCTGGGGAACCTCTCTGATTCCGAATAACACATACGGGATCATGAGGTCCCAGTCGCGCCCATCCTCTGCCACCACCCAGCGGAGCATCTGCTTCAGCGTCTTGTTGAACCTCTCTACGAGGCCGTCAGTCTGTGGATGGTAAACAGATGTTTTTATTTGCTTTACCTTGAGGAGGCGGCAGAGGTCTGCCATCAACCGGGACATAAATGGGGTGCCCTGGTCGGTCAGTATCTCCGCTGGTATTCCTACTCAAACAGCTCCTTCGCGATCGCCGATGACGTGGCTTTCCTCAGGGGAATCGCTTCAGGGTATCTGGTGGCGTAGTCGAGGATGACAAGGATGTGTTCATGTCCCCGGGCCGACTTCGGCAAAGGCCCTATCAAGTCCATGCCAATGCGGTTGAAGGGCACATCGATGATGGGTAAGGGTATCAGACGGCTGGGGGGTGGTCGTTGGGGAGACGTTCTCTGGCAGATGTCGCATGCCTGACAATATCTCTTCACCTCTCCGTCCAGCCCGGGCCAGTGAAACCGATCGCGGATTCTTTTAATTGTGTTGGCCGCTCCTAGATGTCCAGCCATCGGGTGAGTATGTGCCAGCTCGAGAACAGTCTCCCTCTTGGTCCTCGGAACGACCAACAGTGTCTTCTTTTCCCCCCGCCTCTCTGCGACACAGTACAGCAGACCATTTTGTACAATGAAATGCGGGAGGGGGTGAGGGCTGGGAAACCGTTCATTACCGTCAACGATTCTCACTTGTGGCCAGCAGTGTTTCAGCGTCTCGTCTTCTCGTTGCGCTCTTCCGAAATCTGTTGGAACAGATCAAAATATAGGTTAGCAGATGATGACTCACCCCCTCTGTCGCTGTCGGTGGCCATCAACGCTGGTTGACGATCCCGCTGAGCCCGTCCCTTGTTCTTTTTCTTTGGACAAGTCAATAGAGCCTGATGGTGGGTGAGGAGATCATCGAACCCCGGCCAGTCTCTGCCCAGAAGGAGGGGTACAGGAAGATCCGGAACCACTCCTACCTCGATGCGCCAGCTGCCCGATTTAGCCGCGATGGTCACTCTCTGTGTGGGTACGTGACGGGTATCCCCGTGCACACACGTAATTGGGATTCTGCTTTTTCCTTCATGATGAACTTTTAAAGTTTTTGAGTGTACTAGGGTTATGGCGCTTACTGTATCCAACGTGGCTGTTTGTGTTTTCCCATCTATAAATATTCTTCGGGTAGGAGCTTCGGGAGGGACGTTGTAATGTACCACGCACCCTGCTGTTCAGGCCGGGGTCGAGTGTGATGTGGGCTCTGTGGGCATCGGCTCGTCGACTGGGCTGGGGACCGCCGGTCTGCTGCCTGGTCGTGTTGTGCCCTCCACCGGTCGCCATGGTGCATTCACCCTCCGGGTTGGCAGAGCCGCTCTCTCTCCAGTCTCCCTGGCAACGTGAGCTTCTGCCAGCTCCACCGCCTCCACCAGGGTGGCCAGCGATTCGGGATTCCTCATGCTGGTAAGTGTGCGCAGTCGTCTTGGTAACGCTCTCATCATTTTTTCAATCACCACTTTCTCAGCGACCTGGATCGCCGAAGGATCTCCTCCTAATAGCCATAACCGCCCCAACCGAGATAAGTGAGCTGCTTGGGTACGTACCGGCTGCTTTTCATCATAGGAACACAAGGAAAATTGCTGTGCTGCGCTTATTGTGGAGAGCCCCATTCGGGCGAGTATCTCCTTCTTCAATGCTTTATAATCGTCATTTTTCGGTGTCTCCAATGCAAAATACGCTCGTTGAGCTTCTCCAGTTAGGAACGGTGCCAACATCCTCGCCCAACTTTCCTTCGGCCATCTCTCTCTTTCAGCAATCACTTTAAAAGTGTGAAGGTAAGCATCTATATCATCCAGGTCGCTGAGTTTGGTGATATAATGATGGGCGCTCACATCAGGGAACTGACTAGGACCGGCCGTTTGGCGGAGCCGTTGCTCCATTCGGTCTTGTCTGGCGGTGAGCTGTTCGGTTATTACCTGTTGCTTTCTTGAAATTTCCGCTTGATGGCATACTATCTCTTCCAGCGACATGACTCAGGAGGATGACAGCCGAGCAAGAGAGCATGAGTGAGAGAGAGAGAGCTGATGCCTGTCTGTAACACAAAGAAACAAAAAAATTCAGCGATTATTTCTCCTTACTGGTAAGTGTTGTTTTCAGAATTTTTTTCACTCTGTAATTGCCCGCATTCTCCACCAGTTGTAGCGAGGCAGAGGGAAAACACAGACACAGTTGGATGAGTTTACAGACAAGTCCCCGGAGGGTGCTTTATTTACAAGTACAGGGTGTGAATATGGTGCTCTTCTTAGAGGTGAGGTGCTCTGGGAAGTCGGTGAAGGACAGTGAGTAGTCGGGTGTGGGATCGTCACGAGCTGGAGTCTGCTGTGGAGGAGAGACAGAGAGACAAGCATTAGCGCAGGGAGTCATTAGTAGAATGAAGCTCGTCTTCCTCTGGCGTGGGCTTGGTTTATATGCCTCTCCGATTGATGACGTCCAGCTGTGAGCGATCCAGTGCTGATGATGGTCCAGCTGGGTTGGATTAGCGACCAGGGCGACGTGGCATGTGTGTGCTCGCTACAATTAGCTTAAATAAAGCAACTCCTCCAGGATTCTTATATAAACATGAGGCTCGTCAAACTGGTCGTGGTGGTGGAGTTGCATGAATCTTTAGTGATTTCCTTAATGTTAATCAGAGAAACGGACTTATGTTTAGCTCCTTTGAAGTAATAGTGCTTAATGTTCAGCTCCCAGATACTATGCAAAAACCTATGTTATCTCTAGCTTTAATCACCATATATAGACCCCCAGGACCCTATGTCAATTTTCTAAAAGAATTTTCTGATTTTATTTTTGACTTACTAGTCAAAACTGATAAAATGCTAATTGTAGGTGACTTTAACATCCACATAGATGACGCTAACGATACATTAGGGCTCGCGTTTATGGATTTAATACACTCACTTGGGATAAAGCAAAACGTTGTGGGTCCAACCCATCGCTTAAAGCATACATTAGATCTAATTCTGTCTTATGGAATCGAGGTTATTGACGTAGACATTATACCACAAAGTGATGATATTACAGATTACTACCTCTTACTATATAAGCTGTGTTTACCTGAAATCAGCAAACCCGCTCCAATACTACGCCCTAGTAGAACTATTGTTCTGTCAACCAAAGATGAATTTATAAATAACTTACCTGATCTTTCTCTATTTCGTAATTCACCCACAAACTCAAATGATTTTGATGTAGTAACCAGCAGTATGGATGCCATCTTTACTAGCACACTAAATACTTTGGCGCCCATCAAATTAAAAAAGGCTAGAGAGATTAAAACTACACCATGGTATAATAATCACACTTGTGCGCTCAAAACAGCAACCCGCGCCCTGGAACGTAAATGGAAAAAAAATAATTTAGAGGTCTTTAGAATTGCGTACAAAGACAGTATGTCCAGCTATAGGAGGGCTCTAAAATCTGCCAGGACCGAGCACCTGCGCAAACTGATAGAAAATAATCATAACGGTCCGTGTACGTTTTGTTCATTTGTTTTCCATTTTCAAACGGAATAAAGGAAATGGAGAAAACGGCCGTTTTTCCGTTTTTCTTTTGCTCACGAGAAAACGAAAAAACAAGATTTTGGCTGGATTTTCGTTTTTTGGTTTAGGGTAGGAAAACGGATAAACGACTTTAAAATTCATTAGGCGGTGCTGAAATGCCCACTTTCCTCTAATTGGTCAACCAAATCTGCGCTCGTGACGTCACCCTCAAAATAAAAGCCTTACACGCAGGCTTTTAATTATTATTTAATTATATATATAAACAAAGTTTACATATTCTATCATTTGAACCTCACACAGTTAGCAGGCTTACATTCATTGCGTATGTATAAATAAAAACGTAAATCAGCAGTATTCTTAGACATTTGTCATTAAAATAAGGTCATAGTTCACTGCCAAGCTTCTTGCTGCTGTGCACCTGATGCTGAGCAAAGAAAGCCATTTCCGAGCAGCACCTGGTTTACATGATTGTTTCAGAGCTATTGTAGGCCTAAATAATAGCCTACTCTGTATAAAATAATAATTTATTATTATTATTATTATTATTATTATTATTATTATTATTATTATTATTAGGCCTATTATTATTAGTATTGTTATTATTATTATTTACTTAGTTATTCAATGGTTGTAAGAACACATTGGACCCTGCATGGGGCTATAATAAATGGTACCATTTGTTTCTATTGGATTTTCTCCTATTTTAATTTAATATATGCCTTTAGCCTATTGTAAATATTTATTTGATAATTAATACTTTTTTATTGCAACGTCAAAGTAGGCCTGTCTTATTATTATTATTTTTTGTTATTATTTTGTCGTTGTTGTTGTTATTATTATTGTAGCAGGGACATAGCCACAGGTGTGGCAGAGTGTGCTGGTGCCACCCAAAGTGGCATCTTGCACCTGAAAATAGATATCTTCGCGCTCAAGCGCGCAAAAAAAAACTTGCACAGGCAAAAGTAATGATGAATGTGTTGAAGGAAAAAAAAAACATTCTAATTATTTGTTAATAAAATAGTGCAACATTATTCTCAGTCAGTGTAAGCTGAAAAAATTAAGATCGCCAGCATTTCAAGGGTGGTTTTATTTTTAGTTCATTGCTGTGACGCGCTATATTTCACTAAGGCTGCATGAGACTGCGCATCTTGCTTATTTTCTCTATTTTACATACAGAACATATCATACAGTCCAGGTTCTACCGTTCTAGTGAGTGTGGGGCATTGCTTTACAGTGGTAAAGTGGATTATTTCTTGGCAAATTCATAATAATTCACTTTGTTTAGTAATAAATTTCATAGTTATAAAATAATTATAATTATCTTAATTATAATTATTAAATATTATGACACTATAATTCAGTGGTGTATTGGAGAGTACGCACCTTTTAATTAATTAATTTTAAATAAGTGGTTTATCCTAAATAAAATGCAATGGGATCGGTGTGCAATGGATAGTTTGAAAACCCCTGGTTCAGACTAGACGAGCTAGCTGTCTGTGCGCTGCGCTAATAACTTGGCATTTGCTCTTTTCGGTGCTGCCAGATGCATTTATAATGCATAAAAAAAAAAAGGTAATTCGGTAAAGCGCGCGATGCGCGCAGAAATAGGCGCACTATATGCATATGTCGAATTAAGTTCTCTTTTTCTTTAATCAAGACTTTTCCATTCGAGGAATTACAGTTATTAATAGCTTAGTCCTTATAAACGATTAGTTTATAAAATACACAATATACGGATCAAGCCTAATGAAGAATAAGAAGAATATGCAACGCATTATGATCCTTGAATGATCAGAGCGCATTTATATAAACTATATTTTTTATATAATCCATAAATATTAAAAAACATTATACATTTAAAGTAATGGAACATTATATGTTATAAAATCTAAACTATTATTTAGGCTACAGGCTGTTCAGCGCGTGCGTCAAAGAAAAGACATGACACAATCTCTATAAAAACTTGTTGTTTATTTATCTAAAGGGATATAAAACATCTAACATGCATCTCCATTCTCAACGAGTTTCTGTGTTCTGCATCCTTCACAGACCGAGGTCTCATTCCGAGGTAATCTGTAAATATTCTCATTTGGTTCTGGCACATTCTTGATTAAAGGTGAAACTGACCGGCGCAACGGATGATTTGTCATCTAGGGTGACTACAGTTATAATACAGGTTATGGAACTATTTCACTTTAATTTCATATTATTATTTTATTAAACAAACAAACCAGTTTTTGTTTTGGCTCTGCATGCAGCGAATTGGATCTTTGAAGCATTGCACTTCAAATGTTATTCCTTTTTTTATTATTGTATTTTTAATATTTTTAATTATACAACACAAAATTGGTTCTAAACAGATACATTTTCCTATAGGCTATGATGAAGTGTATATTTTTGTTCACACAGGTCCTATACAAAACTGTGTGGATGGATGATTTGTTTCTCCGTGAAAATCACTCATTTAATAAGCAAAACAGGCCAAAATGTTGTTTAGCTTGCGTCAAACTGGATGGACAATTTACAAACATATTGAATACAAAGGCTGGTTATTTTATGCAATGAGGGACCTATTACAAATTAAAGAAAATTATTTGCATATTAAAACGAAAATATATAATACAACAACAGATCCTACCTCTTAAGAAATGACTTTAGATAATGTAAATAAGCATCAAGTTTTTTTTTTTGAGATTGTGTGTCTAATTCAGTAGTGTAGTGCGTTCGCGTGGGTTTCCTCCGGGTGCTCCTGTTTTCCCCACAGTAAAAAGACATGCGGTACAGGTGAATTGGGTAGGCTAAATTGTCCGTACTGTATAAGTGTGTGTGTATGTGTGGATGTTTCCCAGAGATGGGTTGTGGCTGGAAGGGCATTCGCTGCATAAAAACTTGTTAAATAAGTTGGCGGTTCATTCCGCTGTGGCGACCCCAGATTAATAAAGGGACTAAGCCGACAAGAAAATGAATGAATAATGTGCAATACTAATTTAAAATACGTATCACTAACCTTATATGTGAAATAGCAGGGCCCGCTGTAGCACTTTCTCAAGAAGAGCAAATGTCAAATTATTAGCGCAACGCACAAGTAGCGAGCTCATCTGTTTGTCGGAACTACTAGACACAATTTTTTTATCAACTATAATGTGTTTAATTAGTTAATTTGAAATTTATTTCATTATTCCAGCAATAATTGTTGAGTGAAAGAATGCGCTAGAAATATGCATTGCGGCTCCCTTTATTGTACAGGCTTATTGCACTTAAACTTTTTTAGGTTCGGCTCTCGAATTAGTAAGGTTATGAGTAAATGTTATTTAAAATATTTAAAGCCTGCCATCTAGCCTACAATAACAGCAAATTTAATAATAAAAAAATAATAAGACAGGCCTACTTTGGCGTTGCAATAAAATAGTATTAATTATCAAATAAATAATTACAATATATAATTAAAATAGGAAGAAATAAATGAAAACAAATGGTACCCTTTGTTTTTACAGCAGGGCCCAAAGTGTTCTTATTCTGGTTCTGGTAACAACTAAAAAAAACACACCAAACAATAAAAACACTAGTAACTGATAATAATAATAATAATAATAATAATAATAATAATAATAATAATTATTATTATTATTATTATTATTATAAAGCCCTTGCTCTGATACAATCATGCAAACCAGGTGCTGCTCGGAAATGGCTATCTTTGCTCAGCATCAGGTGCACAGCAGCAAGAAGCTTGGCAGTGAACTATGACCTTATTTTAATGACAAATGTCTAAGAATACTGCTGATTTACGTTTTTATTTTATTTATACATACGCAATGAATGTAAGCCTGCTAACTGTGTGTGGTTCAAATGATAGAATATGTAAACGTTGTTTATATATATAATTAAATAATAATAATTAAAAGCCTGCGTGTAAGGCTTTTATTTTGAAGGTGACGTCACGAGCGCAGATTTGGTTGACCAATTAGAGGAAAGTGGGCGTTTCAGCACCGCCTAATGAATTTTAAAGTCGTTTATCCGTTTTCCTACCCTAAACCAAAAAACGAAAATCCAGCCAAAATCTCGTTTTTTCGTTTTCTCGTGAGCAAAAGAAAAACGGAAAAACGGCCGTTTTCTCCATTTCCTTTATTCCGTTTGAAAATGGAAAACAAATGAACAAAACGTACACGGACCCATAACAATCCTAGTTTTTTATTTAACACCATCTCTAAATTAGCAAATAATCGGCCATCCTTGGAACAAACTGTTCCACTGCAAATTAGTAGTGATGACTTCATGAATTTTTTTCAGTGATAAAATGAAAAGAAGGCTTTAGACAGAAAATAGGAGATGCCAAACTTTCTGCACCGGCTTATACTCTAAATCCTGTAAATATTTCATTGAATCATAATAATAACCTACACTGCTTCAAAATCATAGAACAGGAAGAGCTAGATAAAATTATAAATAGCTCTAAACCAGCTACTTGTATGCTGGACTCAATTCCAACAAAATTACTGAAAGAGCTGCTACCTGCTATAGGAGAACCTCTTCTTAACATTATCAACTCTTCTTTATCTATAGGCCATGTTCCAAACTCTTACAAGCTAGCTGTTATTAAGCCTATTATTAAGAAACCGCAACTGGACCCCAACAACTTAGCTAACTATAGGCCTATTTCAAATCTTCCATTTATGTCTAAAATGCTAGAAAAAGTTGTTTCTACCCAATTATGCTCCTTTCTGCAGACGAACAATATTTTTGAAGTGTTTCAGTCAGGTTTCAGGGCTCATAACAGTACAGAAACTGCATTAGTGAAAATAACCAATGATTTACTCTTAGCTGCTAACCGAGGGTGCGTCTCACTATTAGTTTTACTCGATCTTAGTGCGGCATTTGACACCATTGACCACAATATCCACATAAATCGCTTAAAGTCTACAGGTGTCCAGGGACAGGCTCTACAATGGTTTAAGTCCTAAACGAGCACATGTCACTCCGCTGCTAGTCCGTTTGCACTGGCTGCCAGTTGCTGCTCGCATCAAATTCAAAGCTCTGATGTTTGCCTACAAAGTGACTTCTGGCCTTGCTCCTTCTTATCTGCTCTCACTTATGCAGATCTATGTGCCCTCCAGAAACTTGCGCTATGTGAATGAACGTCGCCTCGTGGTTCCATTCCAAAGAGGGAAGAAATCACTTTCACGAACGCTCACGCTCAATCTGCCCAGTTGGTGGAATGAACTCCCTAACTGCATCAGAACAGCAGAGTCACTCGCTATTTTCAAGAAACGACTAAAAACTCAACTATTTAGTCTCCACTTCACTTCCTAAATCTGCAATTGCCTTTCTGAATATCACACTAACTGTACCCCCCAAAAAAATACTAATACTTCCCTTCTTAGACTTTACAGACCTGAAACTTGCCTATAGCACTTATTCATTGTTGCTCTTAGTTGTGTAAATTGCTTCCTTGTCCTCATTTGTAAGTCGCTTTGGATAAAAGCGTCAGCTAAATGACTAAATGTAAATGTAAAGTCATACTTAACTGACCGTTACCAGTTTGTGAATATTAATGGACAGCCTTCACAAGTCAGCCCAGTAAAGTATGGGGTGCCTCAAGGATCAGTTTTAGGCCCTTTATTGTTTACAATTTACATGCTACCTCTGGGAGACATTATTAGAAGACATGGGATCAGCTTTCACTGCTATGCAGATGATACTCAATTATATATTTCATCTAAACCTGATGAGATGTCTGAACTGTCTAAACTAACTGAGTGTATCAAAGACATTAAAGACTGGATGACCAACAATTTTCTTCTCTTAAACTCATACAAAACAGAATTATTACTTATTGGGCCTAAATCTTGTACACAGCAGATCTCACAACCTAATCTACAATTAGAGGGATACAAAGTTAGCTTTAGCTCTACTATAAAAGATCTGGGTGTCATATTAGACAGCAATCTAACTTTTGAAAATCATATATCCCATATCACAAAAACTGCCTTCTTTCATCTGAGAAATATTGCTAAATTACGAAATATGCTATCCATCTCAGATGCAGAAAAGCTAGTCCATGCTTTTATGACTTCGAGGCTGGATTACTGTAATGCTCTATTTGCTGGCTGCCCAGCATCCTCTATTAACAAACTTCAATTAGTACAAAATGCAGCAGCCAGAGTTCTGACCAGGTCTAGAATATATGATCATATCACCCCAATTTTATCCTCCTTACACTGGCTGCCTGTTAAGTTTCGTATTGAATTTAAAATATTACTTCTCACCTATAAAGCTCTAAATAATCTAGCTCCTGTTTATCTAACCAACCTTCTGTCTCGCTACAATCCAACTCTCTCTTTAAGATCTCAAAACTCAGGGCTTCTGGTAGTACCTAGAATAGCAAAATCGAGTAAAGGAGGTCGAGCCTTCTCTTTCATGGCTCCTACACTCTGGAATAGCCTTCCTGATAACGTCCGAGGCTCAGACACACTCTCCCAGTTCAAAACTAGATTAAAGACCTATCTGTTTAGTAAAGCATACACTCAATTCATCACCTAGCGGGTTCCACACAGGCTTCTGCATCTTGCTTATATACACTATGAACAGCAGCTACGCTAATTATTCTCTTTATTCTCTATTTTCACCTGGGGATACTCATCCCGAGGTCCTCAGATTATGCGGAGTCACTGACTGGATCCAAGACCAGCGACGAGATGATCCCAAGGTTTCCATATCGGGGACCAGGCCATATCCTGAGCTGCTGCTGCGCTGATGGTCATGGGAAGTGAAGAACATGAGACTGATTCCAGCGACGCTCCAGGGACATACGAGTCTTTGCTGAGGCCATCTTCCAGCCCACCGCGGTGACTGAAGCTCTGCACAAAACTTTTGGCCAGCGGAGAAATTAAAATGGTCGTGCCGAACTGAGTCTGGTTCTCTCAAGGTTTTTTTTCTTCACTCCCATCAGGTGAAGTTTTTTTTTCCCTCTCCACTGTCGCCACTGGCTCGCATGGTTCAGGATTGGTAGAGCTACGCATCGATGAATTTGCTCTTCAGTGTTTGAACTCTCAGTAATGATTAAAAATCACACTGAACTGAGCTAAACTGAACTAAACTGAACTTAAACACTAAAAACTGAACTACACTGTTCCAGTTACTATGACCATTTATGTGAAGCTGCTTTGACACAGTCTACATTGTAAAAGCGCTATACAAATAAAGCTGAATTGAATTGAATTGAACTTTGTTCCTTTGCAGGTACACCAAACATAATATCATTGGGCAGTCTAGGCGTACGGCCAAATAAGAGTTAGTATGGTGCAAACCCCGTTATACGCTCTCACAACCTTTGCCAGTGATGTCTTCCAGTCAGCTTTAGCAGTTTCAGGTAAGGTCCTCAGCATAGCGAGCAATGTTCAGTCAAACCGCTCGACTTGTCCGTTTCCTTGTGGATGATCCGGAGTTGTATGTGAACCCTGCACACCACTATACTTTTGCAACTAGGCAAACAGCATATTTTCAAATTCTTTGCCTTGGTCATGATGCAGCTTTGTTGAGAAACCAAACTTCCAGACAAAACACCCAAACACCTGCAGCTGTCCTGGCAGTCTTATTTCTGCATGCATACGCTTGTGCAAACCGTGTAAAGTGATCCATAACAACTAAAATGTATTCATAACCTCCTTTACACTTCTCTAAATGCAAGAAATCTATAGAGCTGAAATGGTGAAGTTGGTCAGAGGGGCTCAGGTCACCCTGTTCGGAAGTTTGCTTCGCAGACAACTGCAAACACGTGTTATGTAGTGCTCCATTTCTTTTTGCATGCGAGGCCAATAAAATCTCTCCCTAATTACGTTCAGCACTTGTTCAGCCCCTAGGTGGCCCATGTCTTTGTGTAGCTCCTTATACACAAGCTCATTATATTTTTTTGGTAGGACCAACTGAAGTTGAGTTGTTGTTTTCCAAAACAAAAGACCATGCTCATCCAGGTGCAATCTGGCTTTTTCTCTTATCAATTCACAAGCCTCTTTGCCCTGGCTCGCTATGTAGCGAGAATTTGATTTCAGACACATCAGGACTTTGCTAGTTTTGGGATCATCTTCTTGTGCTTGCCTCAAAGTTTTCTCAAAGATTTTGGCAACTGATGTGAGTAGCCCCTCCTCATGTTCTTCTAACAGCGCTGAATTAATAGTAGACTCAAATATGGGCCTCTTTCCACACTTAGTACCATAGCTGATTGAGATATACCGACTATTACTTCAGGGTGTACATCTTCTGAACCGGTTGCCATGTAATACTCCATTGACAGCGGCATACGAGACAAGCCATCCGCATCACCATTTGACTTCCCTGGGCAGTATTTGATAGCGAATCGAAAATCCGCAAGTTCAGCTACCCATCTGTATGTGGTGGCATTTAGCTTAGCTCTTGACATCACAAAGGTGAGAGGGTTATTATCTGTGTACACTATGAAAGATGGTGCATAGTACAAATAGTCTCTAAATCGCTCACATATGGCCCACTTCATGGCCAAGAACTCCAACTTCCCAAAATGTAGATGGTAGTTTTTCTCAGGAGGAGTTAGGGCTTTCGATCCATAAGCTATCACCACTAACTTGACTCCTTGTTTTTGATACAGCACAGCACCAAGGCCTTCCTGTGAAGCATCACAGTGGAGTACAAATGGCGCATTCAGATCTGCATAGCCTAATACAGGTGGGTTGGACAAGCAGTCAATTAAATCACTGAGTAGCTTTTTATGCTCTTCTGTCCAGGTAACAGGATGTGAGGACGCCAGCTGTCCTCTACAACTTTTCCTCTTGCCTTTCTGCTTTGATGGTACTTTTGTTTTTTGGGTTGCTGTCAGTGATAAGTGCATAAAGAGGTGCAGCTTTGTGTGAGAAGTTATCAACGTACGACCGATAGTAAGAGAGAAATCCTAATAACTGTCTTACCTCTCCAACAGTTTTAGGTGTCCTCTCCTGAGGACACCTGGAGCAATGTCAGCAGGGTCCATTGTGTACCTATCTTTGGTCACCAGAGGAGTGAGCTTCACACCATGTTTTTGGTTACACTGCAATATTTTTCTAAGGTCTTGGAGATAGTGATAAAATATTTTTGAATGTACCAAGTTATTGTCCAAATAAGGCTGACAAACCTCATCACGCAGCTCTCTCAAACAATCTTTCATGCTCCTTTGAAATTCTGCGGTTGCGTTCGACAAATCAAAAGGAACTCTAACCCATTCGTATAATCCCCACGGGGTTATGAATGCGGTTAGGGGTCGACTGGATTCTTCTACAAAGCCTTGGTGATAGGCTTTGCCTGGTCAAGGACTGAAAACCAGGAGCTGCCCACCTACTATCAAGCATGTCCTGTATTCAGGGTATTGGATGTCTGTCTGGAATTGATTTCTTATTTAACTCACGGTAGTCACAACAGAGGCAGAGTGTTCCATCTTTCTTCCACACACAGACTACTGGAGAAGAATATGGAGACTTGGAGCTAGTGATCCATCCTTTGATTAACAAATCTTCCAAGTATTCTTTTACTTTCTTGTGCAGTGTCTTTGGAACAGACATGTAAGTGTGCTTAACAGGTGCAGTATTGTGAAGGCAAATTTTTAGCTGTAAGGATGGAATACATCCAATATCGTTGTCATCACGGGCAAAAGCAGCACTCTCCTACCTAAAAGCTGTTTAACATCCTGTTGCTGTTCTGGTGTTAGGTGGTCAATGTGAACAGGAGGTCTTTCTCTTGGGCTGTTGACATTGTTCCAGAATTTTCTGAACATTTATTATTTTGAATACTGTCTTTGATTAGTTAAGTTTGTGGTGTGTGTGTGTGTGTGGCAGTATTATGTACAATTTCTTGCTAGGTAGTCGCTTATTTCACCTCAGCAGGGTAAATGTCTTTTACTCGCTGTATATGACCCAGGATGGCACGTGGAGGCAAATTAATGTCATCAACAGTATTGTTAATGACCGGAATGCAGATACATGAACATGTCCTTTTCTGGAGGTGGACAATGTTTTATTCTACCCTCAATCCATCTGGTGACTGTTCACACTCATCCAGCACAAACAAAGCATTTTGATCTGATAATAAAGGGCCTGTTTTAATGAAAAACTTTACAGCTGCTGCCTGTTTAACTGAAATTTTTGTTACTGACCCTCCAGCTTTCACCACTCGATCACTGAACCAATCGTCTTGGTTTCTCACTAAATTCAATAAAACCTCTGCTTTCTTACAGTCACAGGACAGGGCAATACTCTACCTTACACTAATAGGTTACTCAACACCACTGTTCAGAAGATACTCAATGACATTATCAGAATCAGAAAGAGCTTTATTGCCAGGTGTGTTTGCACATACGAGGAATTTGTTTTGTGACAGAGCTTCTACAGTGCAACAGAATTACAGAGACAGGACAATAAACAGATAATAAATATATAAAAAGCAGTAAGAAGTGAATGCAAAATATACAAATAGACAAGTGTATGGAGAGCTATATTACTATATACAATGTTATATGTGCAGCTGTTCTGTGCAAATTGGCATGTAAAGTGTGTTGTTAAAAAATTGTATATGTGTGTAATAGTGTATGGCAAGCAAGCAGCAACCTCCCGCTCTCCCTAAGGAAGCCAATACGGAAGTAACTAAAACTGCAATTCATCCGAAATTCCGCTAGTCCTGGCCGCTCCTGGCTCCAAAACAGAGCAAATTTCAATTAAGCCCACTGTTAGAATGGCCAACTTTACAGCAGAAAAAAAAGGTGTTTACAGCCTGGTACAAAAAAAGATTTTGGTTAATACAGGTAATATTACCCTTCATGACAACTGTGAGGGGGGTGAATTTTATTATAACTCATCCGTTTCCTTTATATTAAGTTATATTAAATTTGCATAATTAAGGGTGTGGTCACTTGATTGACAGCTAGGTCTTGCTGGTCGCCGTCACGTCACCTCAGCTGAATCCTGCAGATTAGCCACTGAACTCGGCATATTTATCGTATTTCTGTGTTGTTTTATGTGGCTTTACACAGTCAACTGTCTTTTGGACTTGTTTCCCACAATTATTAGATAGCATGGCATGCTGAGGGCACTTAATTGTGCTCACAAACCATTCACGTGGCCTCTGTTTCCCATGTGAGTAAAGTTATATACTTATCTACCATCTCTATACATGTATTTGTTTTATTTAAGATCATTTATCGTTTATATTTATATTTAGAGCTGTAATGCTCTCCAGAATCTGTCAGATTGATTAGCTGTAGGCTCTAGAACAGTCACCTGAAGCGTTGTCATACAGTGTTATGCTGGATTTTATCAATACTCTTACAGTAACTAACACAGACTGTATCTGAAGTGTTTGTAAGTAATTCGCGTTTTCTTCCTGTTGAAAAACGTCATAAGAACAATGTTTAGTGGCTCAATGTATTACAGCAGTGTTTTTAAAAGTCTAAACACTTTATTGATATAGTGTACAACCAAGCACAAGTGGTCAGAATACAAACGAGTCACTGGTGATAAAGTATTAAGCATTTCTCCCAAAGTAAAGTGTGTCTGAACCAGGTCCAAGCTAAATGCTAGCAGGTGTCTGTAGCTCCGCTCACTCTCCGCCTCTTTGCCCTTATTTGGTATCCCGTCGTGGGTGTGATGACGCGTGACCAAAATGGCGATGGTTGGCCGCGCCTACTTGTGGCTTCTTTTGCGCTCTTCAGAAACCTATGGGTGATGTCACGGATACTACGTCCATATATTTTTCAGTCTATGATGGCAAGTAGTGATGTTTGTTCCACAATTATTATTTTCAAGTATTCATGAGATGGATTGCCTGAGGAAAGAAACTGTTTCTGTGTCGGTCTGTTCTGGTGATCTGTAGCGTCGACCAGAAGGTAACAGTTAAAAGAGGCAGTCTGCTGGGTGTAAGAGGTCCAGAGTGATTTTGGCAGCCCTTCTGCTTGCTCTGGATAAGTACAGTGCTTGGATAGAAGGGAGGGTTGTACCGATGATTCGATCAGCAGTCCGAACTATTCGACATAGTCGGATTTGGTAGCTGAGATAAACCCGACAGTTATTGATGAGCAGATGATTGATTCAATGATGGAGGTGTAGAACTGTTTCTGCAGCTCCTTTGGGAGGTTGAACTTCCTCAGCTGACGAAGAAAGTACATACTCTGTTGAGCTTTTTTGACAACGGAGTCAATGTGAGTGTCTCACTTAAGGTCCTAAGAGATGGTGGTGCCCAGAAATCTGAATGACTGCACTGCTGCCACAATGCTGTCCATGATGCTCAGTGGGGGGAGAGCAGGGAGGTTTCTCCTGAAGTCCACTATGATTTCCACTGTTTTGAGTGTGTTGAGCTCCAGGTTGTTGTGACTAAACCAGACAGCCAACTCCTTAACCTCCTGTCTGTAAGCAGACTCATCACTTTCCTGAATGAGGCTGATAAGTGTGGTGTCGTCCGCAAACCTCAACAGCTTAACAGAGAGGTCCTTTGAAGTGCAGTCATTTGTGTACAGAGAAAAGAGCAGTGGGGAGAGGACACACCCCTGGGGGGTGCCAGTGCTGATTGTGCGGATACTGGATGAGAATTTCCCCAGCTTCACCAGCTGCTGCCTGTCTGTTAGGAAGCTGTTGATCCACTGACAGACTGAGGTGGGCACAGAGAGCTGAGTTAATTTGGGCGGGAGAAGTTTTGGGATAACAATAAACAAGATCCTCACCTAGGTCCCTGGTCTGTCTAGGTGTTGCAGAACATAATGCAGTACCATATTGACTGCATCATCCACAGACCTGTTTGCTCTGTAGGCAAACTGAAGAGTGTCCAGTAAGGGTTCAGTGATGTCGTTCAGGTGGGCCAGCACCAGTTTTTCAAAGGACTTCATGACCACAGATGTCAGCGCCCCCGGTCTGTAGTAATTTAGACCTGTAAGTTTGGGTTTCTTGGGGTTTGGGATGATGGTGGAGCGTTTGAGGCTTCACACTTCACACAGCTTCAGTGATCTGTTAAAGATCAGGGTGAAGATGGGGGCCAGTTGGTCAGCACAGTGTAACAGAAATTAGCTCATTTTATGAAAATTAATAATCAACGTAAATATCATTTTATTCTGAATTATTAATATTCCGGCTTAAGCTTCAGTCAATTTTGTCGAACAAACATTTGATTGTATGAAATCCTGCTCGCGCGACCGAGCGGATTCCCAGATTATGAATATTAATTATCAACAATAACGAATTATTATCAATCATTAATATTCTGGATCAATTTATATATAGAGCCGCCGCTCTTCCGAGCAGCCACTGTAATGATCTATTCATTTAGACAAAGGGATTTATTGACTAGTCAGACAGATAACGAACAACGCACAAACAAACTTTCAGTTCCACACGCACCATTAAGGACCACCAAGATTATAAAACATAAATAATGTAAGGATATGAAAAATTATTTGATGTACTTTTAAACCCCCCATGTTTGGTACTGATGGGTTTCTGCTGACATTTTACAACACATGATGCATAGAGCAATATCATAACTCGCATTGCTTTATTCTTTAATTCTCTGTATTAAATGCCTGTCCGCATGCTTTGGGCGGACACTCAAATTTGCATACAAGCTGCCTCAAGACAAAGGAAGGATTCGCGCTTAAACTTTCCCTTGAAATCATTGGTCAGAATGCTGAACGGGTTGTCACGTGACCCGCAGGTATAACCAGACTTCTCCCCAAACATCCTAGAGAACGTCCGAACAAAGAACATCACAAAAAGAACACGGCTCTTCTAAGCCGCATGGACTTTTCCCGCCACTCAGTTTAAAGTATGCGATCATGTTCGTCCGAACTGCATTACAAACTCCACGCATCAAGAAGGACATCAAAAGGAGTTTTTATCACGATGGAAGAAAGACTAATGCCTAGTTCACACTAAAGGATTTTAAGCCTGATTTGAGCCCGATTTGGAAGTTAACGAGCTCGCCGACAGATCGGGCTGTGATCGGGAAGAAATCTGTGGGTGCACGGCGCTCACCGCTCTTTATGTGTGAACTACTGAACAACGCATCAACGAGGCTGGCTGACGCGTCGCCGACACCTCGCAGACGGAAATCCAACATTTAGCATGCTAAATATTCTAGAGCAGTCGGCAGACTCAACCCCACATGTGGTCAGATGTAGTGACGAGGTGCAGCCAATGAGAGAGCATTTCAGCATGAGCTAAATTTCCGTGTGTTCAGGAGCTCAGCAGAAACATCTGTGATTGGTCAGAATGAGCATCGATGCACTCACTTCATTTTGCGTTAGTACAGACATGAGAGTCGGCTATATAACAGTGAAACTAGAATTCTGTAACTATTAGAATTACCATACTGCTCATTCTGACCATTCTCATATAAAATGCCATATTGTCACAACATATTTACATTAAAAGCTATTATTGAGATATTAAAATTAAGCTTTGAATGTCTGGCATCATATTTAATGACACAATTACCCTAAAAATATAATCTTTATATTATACAGCCTATAAATATGTAGTTAAGATACTATAACAGTTAAAGGTCTTGGCTTTCATTTGCACTTTCAAACAGGAGCTATTTCACAGCACAGAATATGCTGTTTTGAAAGATATCTGATGTAAATTGATGTTTTTGCCATCAGAAAGTTTTGTTTATGTTAGCAGGAAGTTGCTAGGCAAGAAAATGCACACATATTTAAAGTCACAGTGAAAAGTATCAGACATGCATGCAGTCATTTTGACCAATATGGTAATTAAAGGCAGAAATGCTCAGTTCTTTACTGTTTTATAATAAAAAAAAATAACAATGTCAGAAAAAAATACACTGATAGTTAGAAAACGGCAGGGTGTTATAAATATGTTAGTTTTATTTTAAATCGTTATAAAATTACAAAAATTAAAAACTCTCTGTGTATCTATCCACTGGAACCTTGCAGATGAGTGATTGATTCGCTGAAAAATTAGCTGATTTGACGATGTTTTTAAATGCTTTCTCCAAATCTTGAAACGCTGTCAGTGATGTCATCAGCACACAAGCAGCCAATAGTGTTCAGCTTTTTCTGACGACTCCTCCCTCAAAATTTCATTGGCTGTGGTTTGGTAGCTTGAATGAGCTGACGGGGAATGAGTTGTTGTCAGATCATGTAGTGTGTGACCCCCTCTTGTGGATCATTTACAGAGTGTTGCGTAGTGTGAACACCACAGAGATTTAAAGACACAAAGTCAAGTCATGTAGTGTGAACGGCACAGCGATCTGCTGATGTTTAAAATCCTGTAGTGTGAACTAGGCTTAAGAGAGACCTCCAGACATGAAGTCCAGGTGATTTTAGTTATGCGATTAAGCTGTGCCCCTTTTATCAAAAAAGGTGTTTTTGTTTTTATAATCTTGGTGGTCCTTAATGGTGCGTGTGGAACTGAAAGTTTGTTTGTGCGTTGTTCGTTATCTGTCTGACTAGTCAATAAATCCCATTATAATCAAATGAATTGTATTGTTTGCCTCACGAGAAAATGTCACTGAAAGATTACAGATTCCACTGCCAAGCTATTATAAGTTGTTTAAAACTTTTGAATGATTAATCTACTTCGCAAGAAGTAGCAATTAAATTCCCTTTTTCTAAATGAATAAATCATTACCGTGTCTGCTCGGAAGAGCGGCGACTCTGCTTGTGTTTGTTTGGTCAAATTAACAATAAATTGACCTGGAATATTAATGATTAATAATAATAATTTGTTATTGTTGATAATTAATATTCATAATCTGGGAATCTGCTCGGTTGCGCGAGCATGATCATATACAATCATATGTTTGTTTGACCAAATTGACTGAAGCTTAAGCCGGAATATTAATAATTAAGAATAAACCGTTATTGTTGATTATTAATATTCATAAAATGAGGTAATTTCTGTTACACATCTTTTCACAGATCTTAATACAGGTTTTGCTGTTTTCAGTTTCTGCCTGTAGGTTGGTATGAGATGAATCAAACAATGGTCAGAGTGTCCCAAAGAATCAGGGTATCTTACGTCCAATTCATATCCATTTTCAAACAAAAAAAGGAAAATGAAGAAAACGGCCGTTTTTCCGTTTTTCATTTGGTCACAAGAAACGAAAAAACGAGATTTTGGCTCGATTTTCTTTTTTTTAATTTAGGGTAGGAAAACGGATAAACGACTTCAAAATTTATTATACACATGTAGGTGGTGCTGAATTAATGGCAACTTTCCTTTGATTGGTTAACCAAATCTGAGCTTGTGACGTAGCCCTCAAAATAAGAGCCCTCTTTGGACAAGCACCCAGGCTTTTAACTATTATATATATATATATATACAAACTAAGTTTACATGTTTTATCATTTGTTCAGTTAGCAGGCTTACATGTATGACTACATCTTTAACGCACACCCTGTAAAGCTATAAAGTATAAAAATATTATAGTTATTACATATTCATCTTATTTTTCAGTAGATCTTTAAATGATGTATTTTATTAAATGATCAATAAGGACTAAGCTATTTATAACTGTAATTCTCCAGATAAAAAAGGCTTGATTAAAGTCCTGTCATTTTAAAGATTTTCTACAATTTAAGCAGAATTAGGTTAAAGAGAACTTAATTCAGAATGTGTGAATTTCTGTGTGTGTCACGCGCTTTACGAGTGCACTTCGCTTTTTTATTATTTAATTCAATAGTAAATGCATAAAATGCAAACAGTTGGCAGCACCTAATAGTAGCCTATATACAATATTTTAATGTGCAATATGGAACTGGGCCCGCTGTATAACATAATTTGGTCACAAAGAGAAAATTCACTAAAAGTTCACTATTAGCGCAAGGCACAGACCGAGCTTATCTGTTAGTCTGAACTACAACACATTATATATTATAAATGTGTTTAATTAATTCCTTTGAAAATTTGTTCATTAATCCAGTGTTTTAGAAAGTCTCAAAAGTCTTGTTGTGTGAGAAAATGCATGTGAAATATGCATTGGGGCTGACTGTATTGTATTGCCCTTAAACTTCTTTTAGTTCAGCTCTTAAATGAGTTGGTTATACCTGAGATGTTGCTTGTGCACAGCCAACGATCCTATTGTATTTTATTTATACCCACTTATTTAAAATATTCAGCGTAGCCTGCCCTGGGCTAGGCCTATAAATAAATAAATAAATAAATAAATATATTTATATATCCGACTATATATATATATATATATATATATATATATATATATATATATATATATATATATATATATATATATATATATTAGTGCTGTCAATGGATTAAAAAAATTTAACAAATTAATTGCACCTTTTTAAAAAAATTAATCGCCATTAATCACATTTAAAATACTGAAACTTGTAATTTTGGCTATTTAAATGTAAAATTCATGTAAACACAAGACAAAAAATATTTAAATTCAAAATATTATTGTTTAATATGCTGAAAGGCAGAGTAATGCCCTGTCTTTGACAGCTCGCGACTTCACCAGACGTTCTGAGTACATTTACATAAGACAACAATACTTTTAATATGATTAAGATAATACTCTTATTAAAATTCTACCGTGTAGCCTTAAAAGGAACCTTACCTTAAAGGAACACCGAGTCATGAAATGCGGAGGATTTTCTTTCTGTTCGCCATGCGGTATGAACTTACAACAGATGTCGAAAGTTAAAAATGAAACACGTCCACCACAACAGGAAGTAAAAAAACCTGAACTGCGTTAATTGCGTTAATTTTTTTTAACGCGTTAATTATTTAAAATTAATCGCATGCGTTAACGCGTTAATTTTGACATCGCTAATATATACACACACACATATATATATATATATATATATATATATATATATATATATATATATATATATATATAAATATATATATATATATATATATATATATATATATATATATATATATATATATATATATAGCTGAATCAAAATAAATAGGAGGAAATAAAACAATTGAAAAAATAGTACCCTTTGTTGTAGCAACTAAGCCCAAAGTGTTTTTATTCTGGTCCTGCTAAAACGATTTAAAGAGCCCATATTATGGGTTTTTGAAAATTCCCCCCCATGTAGTGTGTAACACAGCTCTAAGTGAAGTGAAGTATCCAGCTAAGGCTTAAATCTGTAAGAATACAGTGTTTAAAACGGTTGATTCATCTATAAAAGAGTCGACTCATAGTGCTTCAAACGAGTCGCCTTGATACCGAGTCATTAGGTGTTTCGCCATAACGTACGAACGAAACCAAGTTATTCACGTGCACGCGCAAACCCGGGAGATTTCAAACCTGAGGCCCCGCCCTCTGACGCAGAAACCCAGACACACACACACACACAAACACACGCACACAAACATGCCGGTCGATTGAAGTCACACTGCAGATGGATATTATATTGAGTCTCTACCCAAAGATGAAACCTCAGCATTATAACCAAGCAGTTGGAAACTACTGGAAACTTCTGGAAGCTACATGCAACAAAGAATACTTCATCTGAGTTTGTTAAAGGAAGGATCAGTAAAGAGTAACTTACTGATGGACGTCAGGATGGGTTTCTTCCTACCTTTCTCAAGTGTAAGTACGTGCGGTTAAAGTTGTTGCCTCGTTGACTCTAGCTTGCAAATGTATTTAGTTGTGATTTGTTACTTGTAACCGAGTGTACTGTATCAGGTTAACTAGCTATATTCTCTTATCGCGTGCAAAGTCACGTTAAAAACGCGACGAGTGCTGCTTTGTTTATAAAGCTCCGTGGTAGAGTTCTGCATTCCCGCGGCTGTCCCCGCGCCAGATTTCTGCGGTGCGGGAATAAATTTCCGAATAAATCGCGGGAGCGGTCGGTAACGGGTTTAATTTGGGACGGGAGCGGGCTGTCTAGCAATATCACAGATATTGCTATGCGAATGAGAAAGAGAGAGTCTGCTTGGTGCTTGTGTGTGTGTGTTAGTGCCCACGCGCGCGTATGAGAGAGAGAGAGCAAGCAAGAGCGAGCTTTGTGTGCTTGGTGCTGTGTGTGTGTTTATACAGACATCTTGGCTGTCTGGACTGTATAGCTGGGTGATTTTTGGTTGTGTTCTCCCCCGCTTTAGCGGGATCAGGCGCGGTGGGCAGAAAACGGGGCGGGTTCTCAGGCTAAAGCCTGGCGGGTGCGGGCGGAAGCTGGAGCGTTGTCGTCCGGAGGTGTGTGTGTGTGGCAGCTAAAATCCACGCCTACACTATGGAGCGTGTATGAACTGTGATTACTTTTTATATTGCTGATTAGCTATTGGCCATTTCACTCTCTCATCGGTCCAATCAGCGCAGATTAGCTTCGCGCTACGGAGGGGTTTGGGAACAAATGAATCACTGGACGATTCATACGGGAGTCGCTGGGATAATTAGGTAAAAATAAATGCAGATTATAAGACCATAAAAGTGTTTTTTGACCTTGCATGCATATTAGACTGTTGTTGGAGACCCTTACAACCAAGATATGACCCTATTTCATGTATAATATGGGCTCTTTAAAAAAAACTAAACAATAAAAAACAGTAAGTGAACTATAACTACGGGGAGTGACACATACAACTGAGGTAAGATCCAATATGCAGGTTTATTCGTCGTCAGGCAAGCAATGGTCAATACTGGTTCAAACGGGTAAGTGTAGGCAGTCCAGAATCGTAGTCAATATAACAAGCGAGAGGTCAAAAGGCAGGCGGCAGACAAAGACAAACATGCTAACAAGGCTAAAGTCGGTACACAGGATAAGACTGGGAAATGCGTTGTAGTGCTACTGACAGTAAACAATACTCGGCAAACTGAACGGATGAGTGTGTGGCTTAAATAGTGTACAATCAGTCTCTGACAATCCTCAGGTGGTGCGAGTAATCAGTTTACATGAGGAAGCATGTGTGAGTGTCACCGGAGTGCATGTATGAATATGTAGTCCAGAAATGGCGGAATTGTTGTCTATGAGTTATTGTTAGTGCAAGCCAGCAATCTTATGGGATATGATCGCTGTTAATCGTGACATAGCCCCCCTCTTAGGAGTGGTTTCCAGACACTCCCAATGCTGTTCAGGCGGGAGGTGGAGCGGAGGCGTAACAGGGGGAGGGATGGAGGGCCAGGACCATGCAGCAGGGGTGTCCCTGGAGCACGGAGCTGAGGCGGGCCTGGAGCATGGAGCTGCGGATCGCCTGGAGCGTGGAGCTGCGGGGGGTTGGGAGAGTGGAACTGCGGAGGGTCCAGAGAGTGGAGCTGTGGAGGGCCTGGAGTGTGGAGCTGCGGAGGGCTGGAGAGTGGAGCTGCGGAGGGCCTGGAGCATGGAGCTGGAGTGGCCCTAGATCATGAGGCTGTGGAGGGCCAGGAGCATGGAGCTGCGGTGGGTCCAGAACATGGAGCTGTGGAGGGCGTGGAGCTACAGTGGCTCTGGGGCTATAGCCGTCACTGAAGGGGGCTCTGGGGCTGAAGCCGACACTGGAGGGCGCTCTGGGGCTGGAGCCGACACTGGAGGGTGATCTGGGGCTGGAGCAGACACTGGAGGGTGCTCTGGCGGTGGCGGCATTGACTCTGGCAGTTCTGGCGGCGGCGACTCTGGCAACGGCGTCGACACTGGCAGCGGCGTTGACTCTGGTAGCGGCGTCGACTCTGGCAGCGGCATTGACTCTGGCAGTGGCAGCAGCTCTGGCAGTGGCAGCGGCTCTGGCAGCTCTGGCAGTGGCAGCCGCTCTGGCAGCTCTGGCAGTGGCAGTGGCTCTGGTAGTGGCAGTGAATCTGGCAGCTCTGGAGGATCTGGCGATGGCCTTTCAGGAACAGAAACAGACTTGGGACAGGAAGCCATCTTGTGAGCTGGCAGACTAGGAGCGGCCATCTTGTGATCTGGCTGTGCAATGGTGGAGTGAGCAGCAAACCCCGTTGCCAGCGGGTCTTGCTGTCCTTTGCCCCACCCCTCCCCAAAAAGATATTTAAAAGTGTTCTCCACCTTGCCAAAGTGAATGGGGATCCACTAAGTTGCAGCACCAGATCAATGTAATTCATGATAGAGCAGTGGGGATCGTTTAATGGCATCATTGAATACAAGGGCTCAGAAAGTCCACCATGAAAAAATATCATGAGGCACACCTCATTTAACGATGTTAAATGTGCCAGGTTGATAAAGTCCTCCACATACTCTTCAATTGATCGTGCTCCCTGACGCAGACGCGTGATTTTAATTCCCGCTGGATCCATCATAATGGCCGAGTCTTCTGTAACGACGGGGAGTGACACATACAACTGAGGTAAGATCCAATGTGCAGGTTTATTCATCGCGAGGGAAGCAATAGTCAATACTGGTACAAACGAGTATGTGTAGGCAGTCCAGAATCATAGTCAATATAACAAGCGAGAGGTCAAAAGGCAGGCTAGATGAGGAAGCATGTGTGTGACCGGAGTGCATGTATGAATAGGTAGTCCAGAAATGGCGGAATTGTAGTCCATGAGTTATTGTTAAAGCAAGCCAGCGATCTTATTGGATATGATCGCTGGTAATCGTGACATGAACAATATTAATTATTATTATTATTATTATTATTATTATTATTATTTAGGCCTACAGCAGCTTGGAAACAATTATGCAAACCAGATGCTGCTTGCAAATGGCTGTCTTTGCTCAGCATCAGGTGCACAACAGCTAGGCATTTATTATTTTTATTATTATTATTATTAACATCATTACTAATATATAGGCCTTGCACAAAAATAATCATGCAAACTAGGTGCTGCTCAGAAATGATTATCGTTGCTCAGCATCAGGTGCACAGCAGCAGGACATTTCGCAGTGAACTGACCTTATTTAAATGACAAATGTCTAATAGAGCTATTTAAATTTAGCATACGCAGTGAATGTAAGCCTGCTAACTGATCAAATGACAGAATATGTAAACTTAGTTTACATATATAATTAAATAATAATAATAGTAAAAAATTTTGTTTTTTGAAGATTGTCTTGGTGCTTGTTCACAGAGGGCTCTTATTTTGAGGGCTACGTCACAAGCTCAGATTTGGTTAACCAATCAAAGGAAAGTTGGCGTTTCAGCACCGCCTACATGTGTATAATGAATTTTAAAGTCGTTTATCCATTTTCCTACCCTATATTAAAAAATGAAAATCAGGCCAAAATTTCATTTTTCCAATTCTTATGACCAAATGAAAAATGGCTGATTTCTTCATTTTCCTTTTTTTTTGATTGAAAACGGATATGGATTAGACGGAAGATACCCTGATTCCAAAGCTGCTCGTTGGACGGAACGGTATGCATCCTTTATTGTAGTATAACAGTGATCCAATATGTTACTGTCTCTTATGGGACATGCTGTCTGTATTTTGGCAGTTCAATGGATAGTTTTGCTTTGCTAAAATCCCAGAGAATTATTAAAACAGAGTTCGGGTGTTGTTGCTCTATCAACGTGATCTGATCAGCTAGTTTCTGTATCGCCAGGCATGCGTGCGCATGCGGAGGAATGTAAAAACTGACGAGGATGTACGAGCAGAACTCGCGCGGGGAGTAGAAAGGCTTACAGTTAATAAACAGTGGTTCGAGATCTGGACAGTACATCTTCTTTGAAACTGCTTCTGTACACCACCTTTCATTGATGTAAAAGCATGTGCCGCCACCGCGCGATTTCTGCGTCGATACTTCGTCACAATCCGCTCTGAATAGCTGATAGCCCTGTAGGTGAAGCTTGTTGTCCGGTATGGTGTCGTTCAGCCAGGTTTCCGTGAAACACAGAGCAGCTGAATGTAGAAAATCCCTGTTTGTCTGAGAGAGCAGAATGAGTTTGTCTATTTTGTTGGGTAGAGAGTGGCGATTTGCCAGATGGATGCTAGGCAACACAGTTCAAAACCTGCGTTGTCTGAGTTTCACAAGTGCGTCTGCACGCTTCCCTCGTCTGCACGCCTGAAAGCGTTTGAGCAGCACCGCGGCTCCGCCGACTACAATGTTCAACAAAACATCACATAAGTCCAAGTTTGGAAAAATATATGCTGGTGTATGCGCCCTGATGTCCAACAATTCGAAACTAATTGAAGGAGTGTGACTCAAGACAGGACAGGACAGGCCATCATCGTCGGCGCCAGGTACACACAATCATATCAACATTATATCCAATAATGGGCTCCTCTGCCACCCCATTAACATTTTAAACTAACACTGGTTCTTCCAATTCCAGCGGTGTGTCTTTCTCTGTTCCCAGCTTAAATGTCACTTCCACCCAGGTGTCAAACGGAATGACAGTTCGATTTACTGCTCGACTAGTGAGAATTCCAGGACCTAGGATTTCTTCCAGGCTACGTGGTGTGGTGTGAGGGAGATGTTCTTTCCTCCATTTTTCATTCATGAGACATACCTGGGAGCCTGTGTCCCATAGTGCTTGTGTTGGTACACCATTCATAAAGCAATTCACCATACATTTCTCTCCAATTAAATTCATCAACTGTGCAATTTGTTTGGTGGATAGATGATTCACACTTACAGATTTTAGAAGCTGTAGATAGGCCTGTATCAGCATTGATGTTTTAATGCTGTCACAGAGGAGGGCACTTTGATGTTTTTGCCACTGTAATGATGTAGTGTGAGCTGTGATTGCTATACTGTTAGTTGAGTTTCCCTTTGCTGTCCTTCCTGTAGGGGGTCCTCTACACCCTCTTGACAGATCTCCACCAAGTTCACATTTGAAACAATGATCACACTGGTCACCTTTACCTTGTGCCTGACATCCACAGCATTCCTGCTTTCTTTCTTGTGGCTGTATGGGACAGTAAGTAGCCATCGCCTTTTAAAGCTTTTAAAGGTGTTTTTAAAGCTTTTACTTGTGTGTGTATGGACTGCTCTTTGTCTGTGTGTACATAAGATATTTTCTCTTGGCTTTGATGCAGTTCTGGCTATATCTCAGTAACTTTAGTCTCTTTAACATGAGCATTTAAAAAATAATAATAAAACATTTTGCTCTCTTTCCCACTCAAGGCTTGCAGCTTCATTCATCTTTGTGATGAGAACTTCATCAGTGATTGATGGATCATCCAGGAAGACTTTAAGTTGGTATTTGATGTGATTGTTTGATAAGCCTGTCTACATGGCTCGTAAGAATCTTTTCTGTATTAGATCAGGACTGCACAATTCTTCACCAACTATTCTTCAACTAAGAGTCTTTCTTTTAATTCAATAGCTCAAAAGAGAAAGTTTTGTGGTGTCTCATGGCTCTCTTGAGTAATATTTATTAGCCTGTGATACAAGTCAGTCAAGCTTTCTTCCTTATAATGGCCTTTCAGAATAATGCACAGTTTGGAAAGGGTTAAATCTGTTTTAATCTCCAGCATATAACATTGACTCATACCGGGACTAATTGCTCTGACAACAGAATCAGCAACCTCAGACTCTCTGTGTCCTTTTTTATTCCAGGATCAATCTGGTGCATCAAGTTGTTGTATGACAACTTGTCTTTCTGTCCCTGTTCCCCTATTTGGCCATTTATCTTAGAGTCACGTCGAATTGTGACTTCTGAAACTGCTTGCTGATGTTGAAAATATGCAGGGGGGTCTGAAACATCAGAAAAACTCAAGCTCAAATGTTGAATTTCATTTTCCCGCATGTTTGTTGACTTTTCAAAACTATGTTGCAGTTCAGCATACTGTTTCTTTAAACACGCGAGCTCCGTGGCGCTCCTGTCTACGACGTCAGCACCCTCGTAAATTACGCCACTGGTGCCATCTTGAATTACGCTGTCGCTGGGTCGCGTCCGCACGCTGATAAACTTTAGCAGATCTTTCACGTGTTTGCGGGCTACATCATCATCTTCTGTGTAAATAACATTCTCTACTGGTTCACTTATTAATCTGATTAGCGAGTGCCGTTTACTCTTTGCCCTTTCTGGCAGTTTTCACTTTTATTGCAAATATACTTCTAAACACAACTATATGTCTCACTCTCACACATTTCTTACACTGTGTAACCTGAGCCTCACTCTAGTCTATCTAGAGCAAAGGTGGGGGCTTCTGCCCACCAGTACAGATTTTTTTTGCCTCTGTCCAGGACAGACAAATACAAACAATTAAATTTAAATAAATACACTAAACTCCTCTGGAGTGTCTTACTCATCTTGCGCAGCCTAGTTTCCCCTGCCTCCTGTTATCACATTCCTTGCAGTTTAAAGACTGGGTACTTCCAAAAGACCTTGAGCGCTTATCCCTTAATCTGTTTTAATCTCTTAACTGTCACCAAACTTTAAGAACTTATTCTTAAATCCTCTAAAAGGTCTATGCATATTCTACATCATTAAAAAAATTGGTGTTTTTACCAATACAAGCAGGTCCTAGTCGAGAAAACACAAACTTCTTCTTTTTACATTTTATATATAAGCTTCGGCCATTTCTAGGGCCATGGGAAGACTTTTGAGGGAGATTCATTTACAGGCTTTAGAGAATGAATCCACCACCCCGAGAATGGTGGTATAGCCCCGTGATCAGGGGCGAACTGGGGAAACATTTTCAACCGGGCCAAAGTATAGTTAGTCAGGCCACATCCGATGCGATCTTGAAAGTAAAGGGGTGGCAGGCCACACTCACAATGGCAGGTCAGATTGACTGTCAGGCCACCGGGAAATGCCCCAGTGCTGCAGTTTCCCTTCAGGCAGTTGACAAGGAGTGGTGGTGATGAACAACCCTGAACATACTGGGTAATGTCCTTCTTCATGGCAGGCCACCAATATTTCTCCCTGAGGAGTGAGAGGGTTTGCCTACTGCCAGGGTGTCCCTGAGCTGAGGGAGGTGTGCGTACTATCCAGGAGCTGAAGACGATGCCTGGTGGGTACTAGATGAGACCTTGAGGGAGTTCAGGAGGAACTGGCTCATGTACAGTGGAGGCATAGATTTCTTCCTCTAAGTTCCATAGTATAGGCGCTAGGAAGATGGAGGGAGGTAGAATCAGTTCCGGGGTGTAAACAGTAGGATTTGGTGAGTATTTTCGGGAGCATCAGGTTTTACGTTATTATGACCAGGTTGGTTGGTAATTCGGAAGTTAAAGAGAGCAAAGAATGATGAACAGTGGGCTTGACGGGCGTTTTGGTGGTTTGCATTGCAAAGGTAATGAATATTTTTGTGATCGGTAACAACTGTGAAGGAAGGTTGGGTTCCCTCGAGCCATTCATCTAGGGCAAGTTTTATGGCTATGGCGAGTTCTTGATCTCCTATACCATAATTCCATTCAGCGGGGGTTAGATTCCTGGAAGAGTACGCACATGAATGAAGTGTCCAGGGTTTACCAGACCATTGTGAGAGGATGACACCGACTTTGACGTCAGCAACGTCTACTTTGACTACAAATGATTGTTTGGGATCAGGATGTCTGAGGATGGGAGCCGTAGTGCACATAACTTTGAGGTGTTCGAAAGCTTATTGTGCAGCATCATTCCAGTTAAGTGTACATTGGCCGCCTTTAAGGGATGTTACTGGGGCAGAGCTCCTTCACTGTTTTGGGCTCGCTCCAGTTGGACACGACATCTACTTTACCAGTCCCCATGCTGACCCCTTCAGGGGAGATCACGTACCCGAAGAAGGAGATAGTGGACTTGTGAAATTCACATTTTCAGCTTTGAGGTAGAGTTGGTTTTCTCTTAGACGCTTGAGAACTTGCTGTACATGGGATTGGTGTTTGGTTATGTCTCAGGAGTAACTCAGGCAATCGCAATGGAGACAATGTATACAATGGTGAAGTGATGCAAGTAGTCTGAATATCTCGGCCATGAAATTCTGGAAGATTGATAATCTATTACCTAACCCATAGGGCATAACCTGAGACTCGTAATGGCCAGTAGGGGTTATAAAGGCAATAAAAAAGACAATCTTCCATTTGTCCCTTTCTCAGATATGGATCAGGTTATCAGCGCCACTGGCTCGCATGGTTCAGGATTGGTAGAGCTACGCATCGATGAAATTGCTCTTCAGTGTTTGAACTCTCAGTAATGATTAAATTACACTGAACTGAGCTAAACTGAACAGAATTTAAATTAAACACTAAAAACTGAACTACACTGTTCCAGTTACTATGACCATTTATGTGAAGCTGCTTTGACACAATCTACATTGTAAAAGCGCTATACAAATAAAGCTGAATTGAATTGAATCAGCGCTGCGGAGGTCCAGTTTGCTGAAAAATCTGGCTTTTCTGAGTTCTTCTAAAGTGGCAGGTACTAAAGGTAGGGGGTAAGCGAATAAACTGTGGCCTTATTTAGTACCCACAGTTTAAGCATGGTCTCAATCCTCCATCTTTTTGCCGCAGAGAAGAAACCAGAAGCTGCTGGAGAAGTAGAAGATCTGATGAACCGCTAATGATGGGCTTCAGGGATGTAGTCTTCCATGGCCTCGCGCTCAGGACAGAAAAGAGGGCAAACTGCGGTAATTTGGCATCTGGCAGCAAGTCGATACTACAGTTCTATGACTGTTGTGGAGGTAGTTGTGTGGCTCATTACTTGCTAAAGACATTGAGGAAGGGAGTATAAATGACCAAGATGGAGACTGTGGGAGAGACGTTAGGGCTTTCTACAGTTGTTCTGTGAATGGAGAGTGAGTGCAGTGGCAGAGTATGACCAGTAGTGTAGCCATGTTCCTTGCAGACAGAACCCCATCCGAGGATTTCTCCTGTGCTCCAGTTAAATAGAGGGTTGTTGTTGTGCGAGCCAGGGTCTGCCTAGGATGACGTCAACATTTCCTTGAGAGATGACGAGTGACATTAATTTCTCCTGATGGTCGAAAGGGAGTTGGATGATGACCTCTTCTGTTCGCTGGGGGATTTTGCCGTCACCTAATAGTGAGTTCTGAATAGTGGTTATTTGTTATTTGATTTCGCTACTCACAGAAGGTATACAATGTTTGGAGATTAAGTAAGAATGAAGTTACCGACCGCTCCTCAATCCACCAACACATGTATGGGGAAAGTGAGAATCCATGGTTAATTGTGCTTGAATATGAGGAATGTGAGAAACAGTAGGAGTTCATTTAACTTTACTCACCAATAGACAAGGCATGCAAACATGGCATGCAGAGATAAGATGTGTAGCTTCTCCACAGTAGAGACATAGTCTCTGGCAAATCCATCATTGACGCTCTGAGGTGTTGAGTCAGTAAGAGTCTGTTATCATGGGTTCTTCAAGATCCAAGGATGGAGAAGGAAATCTGGTAGGGGGAGGTGGATTGGAAGGCGAAGTAGCAGTAAAGGCAGAAAGGTGTTAAGAGATATTAGTAGCTTTCTATATGAAAGTCTCTAGATTGGCACAATCATCGTAGATCACCATATGTTTGCGTATCTGGGGTTTGAGACCATTACAGCAAGCCACTAGGAGGGCAACCTATCCGCTACTGGTGGCGAGTGCTTGGAAGTGTAGTGTGAATTTATGAATCGGGGTGTTACCTTGATGCAGATTGATAAGTTTATCATTTATAGAAAGAGGGGTGAGTGGAACAGAGAATACTTCCTTGAAATGTCTTACAAAGGCTGGGTAGGCGGACATCACGGGACTACAAGCATGCCAAAGTGCATTAGCCCATTGGAGGGCTCATCCTGTAATTTGAAGAGTTTGTTTTCTGAGGCCCTGCTTTTTACATGCAGTTTCACCTTCTCATTTATTTGCTCTGTGTATTTTCTCACATATATGGTCCTGTGACATTTGTCTGTTATATTTTAGCATGTTTGCTTTTAGAGAATACAAACTGCTTCACCTTGGAGAGTACTTTTAGAGAACAAAAAATCTTCGTCAGGACCAAGAGTCCAATAGCAGTAGATTTATTAGTTACTGATCTTGATTGCATTTCCAAACTTGTTATTTTGCTATACGTATGTTTATTATTATAGAACACTTGAAAGTTGTTTAGGATACTTCACATGCAAACTCATTCCTTAAAAACACCTGATTTTCTTACTGTATGTCACCAACTCGGTCCCAGTCATTCCCCTCGCTGGCCAGCAGAGGTCATCATCACCGGACTATTAGCATTACATCATCCTCAGACACTGATTGCAACAAACCTGATGCACAATACACTGATCACCCACACACACACGTATAAGCAGTCCAAACACTCACTCCAGGGCGAAGTCTTGTTCTGCTTTGCTGACATTTCTGAGCGTTCCATATCCTTGCCTGATCTCCTCGTTATAACCCGGACTGTCCATAGACCTTGCCTTGCCTGCCACCTGCCTCGAACCATGCCTTGCATATCGACTTTGATCCACGCCGCCTGCCTCTGACCCATGCCTGCTATTATGATCCTTGATTGCCAGCCACCACACTATCAACCTTGTATTACTGCATTTGATGCGAGTTCGCACTCTAGTGCATACTGTGTGCTTGTTATTAAACTGTGTTTAATAAATATACTGCAGATGGATCCCTCTGTGTCAGACTCCTCGTTACAGAAGACTTCGCCCAACATGGATCTCGAAGACATGCAGGTCTTGTCAACAGAACTCACAACCCACGCCCAGGTGCTAGCAACACATCAGCAGCAACTGTCACATCTCACCCGGCTGACGGAGGAGTTAGTAAAAGCCCTACAGGGTTTGAATGTTGTGACCCCAGTGCAACCCACCGCCAATTACTCTCCCAGCAAACCTCCGGTAACTCATGCACAGAACCTGTCCAGTCCCCGCCTAGCGTTCCCTGAAAAGTTTACAGGCTATCCAGCCAAGTGCAAAGGGTTTCTGTTGCAATGCAAACTATTTGTCGCTCAACAACCTCAGTAAGATTGTCTCAAATAGTAAGATTGCCTTTGTGTGCTCCCTGCTTGCTGGTAAAGCTCTTGACTGGGCTATGCTGTCTGGCCAGACAACATTCCCATATTTCCCACATTCAAAGATTTTATTTAATGTTTCTGTGAGGTATTTGATCACCCTGAAGGAGGTTGTAATGCTGGTGAAGAACTTTTAACTATCTAACAGAGAAATCAACCTGCGGCTGAGTTCGCTCTGCACTTTCGCACATTAGCTGCGCAAACTGGCTGGGCTGACGATCCCTTAAAAACCCTTAAACCCTGAGAAAACCTTCAAAAGCTTTAAACCCTAAACTTCAAACTGAAATGGCCTGTCGTGATGAAGGGAAGTCACTGGATCAGCTACTCTCTCAAACTCTCTTTCAAGTTGGACAATTTACTCCGCACACAAAGACCATCTCGCCCTGTTTCCCCTTGTCCAGCTACAAATGAAACCCTCGCAGCTCCATGCCCCGTTGAACCCATGTGACTGGGTAGGCTTCAGTTATCGAGTGAAGAGCGTGAAAGACGCTTAAAGAATAACCTGTGCCTGTATTGTGGTCTTTTGGGTCATACCAGGGTCCAGTGCCCCAATAAACCACCCCTTAAGACGTTTTCGGCAACTTCTTTCTTCTTAAGCAACAGTAAAACTCTGACTGTACCTGTCTCTCTGTGTTTTGGAAATGCAACGATTCATACTGTCGCTATGGTTGATTCAGGAGCTGCAGGCAATTTCATGGATTATACGTTTGCCAGTAATAACGCCATTCCATTAACCACCTGTGATTCCCCCCACTCTCCAAGTCTCTGTTAAAACAGGCTCTCTCCATAAGGAACAGATGGAATTTCTGATCACAAATTCACCACAACATGCTATTATTCTCGGATGGCCCTGGTTACAAGCACATGATCCCCATATTTCCTGGAAGAAGGGTGAGATCATCAAATGGAGTGAATCATGTCTGAATAAATGTTTGCGTTCTATTGTTCCCTTCCAGCTTAATGCCATTACTACCAGTACTGAAGACCCCGAGAAGACCCAGATTCCCGAAGTGTACAAAGATCTTGCAGAGGCATTTAATAAGCAAAAAGCTACAATGCTTCCCCCTCACCATGAGTATGATTGTGCCATTGAATTACTACCTGGTACAACACCCCCTCGTAGGAGAATCTTTCCTCTTTCTCACACAGAGACTGAAACCATGAACGCCTACATTAGGGAGGAATTGGAAAAGGGATTCACACGCCCGTCGACGTCACCCGCATCAGCAAGCTTTTTCTTAGTGGGGAAAAAGGATGGAAGCTTATGCCCTTGCATCGATTACAGAGGTTTAAATGAGATCACAGTTAAATACCGTTATCCCCTGCCTTTGGTCCTAGCAGCCCTTGAACAATTACGCTCAGCCCGGTATTTCACCAAGCTTGATCTTCGCAGTGCATATAACTAGGGTTGTGACGATGAGGAAATTTCCCCACTGGTTAATCGACATGTGACAACACCCGTAATACCTGTATCACTGTGGGGTGGGGGTTTCCTCTTTTTTTTCTGCTTTTGAATAGCTTATAAATGCGATACTTTCACTTTCGTTTTGCGGGAATCGCCAATTCTGTGTCAATTGTTTGAATGGAAGACAAGGAAACTACAAAAAAAAATCACTGTTATTAAACACAGAACTTGTATTAACATAACGGAAAAAAAACACAACAATGCTACAGGCTGAAATAACTGTAGAAGTTGGAACCAAACAAGTAACATCCATAAAACTTATTACGCGCTTGTTGCGCACACGCAAAGATACTTTTTGGTTACATTTGCCAACATAGTGGGAACATATTTGGTTGTCTCTTATTGTCCTTCCTAACTTCAATGTCTTAACGTATCAATTAGCCTAAAGTATTATATAATAATAGCTAGTCCTTATGATCAATCCGTTTATAAAAGCTATTGAAGAATAAACCGAATGTGAAATATGATCCTTGCATAATGATCAACTAAACAAGCTAGCACTCATTATATATATATATATATATATATATATATATATATATATATATATATATATATATATATATATATAAACTATAAATAAAAAATGAAAGAATTGTTAAGTAATGGAACATTATGTAAAAAAATGTAAAGACTACAGGCTAAATAAAAGCACCTCGTCAGAGCTAAACATCACCGCACGCGTGTCAGTTTACAGCTTCTGTAAAGATCAGACAATCAGATCACACAATCTCAATAAACAACATGTAATGTAGGCTATTGTTGTGATGAATCAAAAGGCATTGAATCCATTTGCAAGCTTAATTGAAAGCACACATACAAGCAACAAACAGGGACAAACCAGGAATCAAAACGTGGGCTAGCAGAGTTCAGGGCAGGCAGATGTCTTTCTCAAACGAAGTAACAGTCTAGAGTTCAAGGCAGGCAGATATCTTACTTGGTCAGAATAACATGCTAGAGTTCGGGGCAGGCAGATTTCTTTCGTAGTCGTTCAGTCTAACAAAGGGTCAGAACACAAATTAATCAGAGAAACAATGTGGAAAAGGCTCGGTGATGACTGCAGGGCAAATCAAGACTTCGCATTGAACCAGAGCGTGAGTGTGGTATATATGCGCTGGGATGATGAGAGGCACTTGGACCGCAATCACTGACTGGTAGAAGGGCTTAAGGGAATTTGAGTCCGTGAGTCGAATTAGAATTCGGGCGATGGCTCCCTCTGGTGGTGCATGAGAGGATTGGCATCGCCCTCATTTACAACAGCTATATAAATATTTCAATAAGTATTGTTATGGAATATTTATAATGATATGATCTTGCTTTTGGTTATAACGATACCAGCTTTGAGCTCTGTCACTGTCAGTGGCGGAATACACAGCATACACGGGCAAGATTTTTATTATTAATTTTATTTGTTGCCAATTTGCGTGTTGTTCCTTTTTTTGAAATACCTTTTATTTTTAAAATCCCTCAAGTAATGTTGTCTATTGGGTAACATAATCTCCCTCAGAGATGTTAGAATTAAATAACGTGGTGCGCAGTGACCAACACCACCCTGTAAGTTTACGGACTGCACAGACTGTAGGTCTACAGCTCTGGTGTGTTATGAATTGCATGTTTTAAATGACAGCTTGACATGCTACTTTTCGTTTTTATTGTAAAATATACATTATAACCCAGTACACAGTAAAATAATATTTTTTGAATGGCTTGCCTATATTGGCGGCGTATAGGCTAACCGTTAAGCTTAAATAAGCAGAGCATATTTTTATTAATATTAAAACACATTACTACAAATTAGCCACCCTTTGATTTTTTTCATTTACGTATATTTTTATCAAACGAAAAATGCAATGAATAGTTTATTTTGGTTTTCATTTTATTAAAAATAATATAATTTATAGGCTACACAGCTCCTCCATAACATTGGCTCCAATTGCGTTTTGACAGATAAAGATATATATATATATATATATATATATATATATATATATATATATAGACTTATAGATATAGACTTTCTGGCCCAAAGACATTTATGCCTGTTAATTTCAGTGCTGTATTTAGACAGATTTAGCAAAGGCTTCAGCTATTCTACCTGTCAGCTGCACCAGTCTCAGTTTTGCGACTTGACTCGTTAGGCGTCTGTGTCTGGATGACAGCGAGAGAAAGATGATATTGCAATTTTTAATATAGGCTCATCTAAATAAACTTCATTTATTAAAAGCCGAAATACCGCCTGACAGACGAAGCAACTTTCGGTTTTTGAAGAGATCGTCCTCAGTGATAAAAGACGCGTGCACTCACAGGTTAGCCTACACTCTTGTTGGCCTATTCTTTATGGATTTTTTTAACATTAAACGCATAATGATTAAGTGCAAAAAAGTACAGCTGAACTTCAGAAAAAGTTGTTACCGCGATAGTTGCTTTGTTTTTCTGCAGTTGGCTTATAAATGGCGCGTGATTGCTTAATCACTCTTGTTTTAATTAAAAAAAAGATAATGTATTATTAAACATTGTAAGATGATGGTCACGTGACCAAATGAGAGTATGCGTTGAGTATTTATGGCTATTGATCTTATCTACCCGCGACCCACCCATAGTTGAACATCAAGTACGTGTGCTGAAAGTGCATGTATAAATTAGTTGTGTTTCCTCCAACTGCTGCCAATTTTGTCAGGCAAAGTTTGCAGATTGCCTCATTACCGTCTTCAGGTTCTCTTTTTGCATTTGGTTTGAACCCAAAATATTGCCAAACAGGCGCTTTTGCATTGCGTTTTGACACTTAATTGTCTGCCATCCTCTTTCTGTAAATTTGACTCCTCTCGTTCTCTTCATGTGATAAATGAAATATGACGCATTGTAGCTATGTTCAGATGATAATTATAGTGCATGCTCTCATCTTAAGTAAATTATTTAGAATTATGTTTCCCATTTAATTCAAATAAATATGAAAAAAAAAAGAATACTTAAAAAAACAAATGTGGAGAAGGTGTCACGGTGGCAAAGTGATGTCGCCGGTGTTGTGTCTAAAAACCGGTATCACCATCTACACCGTCTATAGTGGAAAGCCTACTTATAACCTCATCAGAATAAGGCAAGGGGACGAATGGAAGACTAGCTTTTCTACTGTAAATGGTCACTATGAATATTTGGTTATGCCCTTCGGCCTAGCAAACAGTCCTTCCATCTTCCAGGCTTTCATAAACGAGGTATTTAGATTTAGATTTCTATTCCAATTCCCTTGAAGAGCACACCAACCATGTCAAAGCGGTCTTGAAGAGGCTCATAGAGAATCAATTATACGCTAAGTTATCCAAGTGTGAGTTTTACCAGACCTGTATCTCGTTCCTAGGCTATATTATCAGCGGAGAGGGCGTGGCTATGGTTGAGAGGAAGGTGGATACAGTCATTAACTGGCCCAAACCCAAGACTGTAAAGGAGCTACAACGTTTCCTGGGATTTGCAAACTTCTAGCGAAGGTTTATAAGAAATTTCAGTACAGTAGCCTCCCCGCTCACTTCCAAGGTCCGAGGAGGCAGGACCCGATTAAGTTGGAGCAATAACGCAAATTGGGCATTCAACCACCTCAAATCCCTTTTCTACTCTGCCCCAATCCTCTGCCAACCTGATCCTAATTTGCCATTCACCCTTAAAATTGACACATCCAACACTGGCATTGAAGCCGTACTATCCCAGAAACAAGACAACTCAAAGAAACTCCATCCTTGCGCCTTCTTACGCAAACTCAATTCTGCTGAAAGAAACTAGGATGTGGGTAATCGTGAACTTCTCGCCATAAAGGCAGCCATGGAGGAGTGGAGACACTGGTTGGAAGGCAAGGCAAGGCAAGGCAAGTTTATTTATATAACACATTTTATACACAGTGGCAATTCAAAGTGCTTTACATAAACAAGAATAAAAGAAACAAGTAAAATAAAAATAAAAACAAATAATATAAATAATAAAAAAGGTAAAAACAGGTAAAATGTGATATAAAAGAATGAAGAAGAAGAGAAAAACATAATAGTGCGATCTGTCGGACGCAGCACAGTGCTCATTTAGTAAAGGCACAGCTCAACAGATGTGTTTTCAGTGTTGATTTGAATGTGCCTAATGTTGGAGCACATCTGATCATTTCTGGTTGCTAATTCCAGCAGCATTTAGTGATTTATAGACAAGTAATAATACTTTAAAGTCTATTCTGAATGTAACTGGCAGCCAGTGTAAAGACCTGAGGACAGGTGTGATGTGTTCTGATTTTCTGGTTCTGGTCAGAATTCTGGCTGCAGCATTCTGGATGAGTTGCAACTGTCTGACTGTCTTTTTACGAAGGCCAGTGAGGAGTCCATTACAGTAATCCACCCTAGTGCTGATAAAAGCATGAACAAGTTTCTCTAAGTCTTCACTGGAAACAAAGCATCTGATTCTTGCAAATTTTTTGAGATGATAGTATGCTGATTTATTAACTTACATGACTATTGAAACTCAGATCTGACTCCAGAGTCACACCAAGATTCTTGACCTTATTTTTTGTTGTTTGACCCATAAAGCCAAGGTACACATTCACCTTGAGAACCTCATCTCTGTTCCCAAACGCAATGACTTCAGTTTTCTCTTTGTTTAACTGAAGAAAGTTTTGGCACATCCAACTGTTAATTTCATCAATGCATTGGCAGAGGGTGTCAATGGGGCTGTAGTCATTAGGCAGTAAGGCTAGGTAGATCTGAGTGTCATCAGCATAGCTGTGGTAGGAGATTTGGTTCTTTTTTATTATTTGGCTCAGATGGAGCATGTAAAGGTTGAACAAGAGAGGTGCCAGAATCGAGCCTTGTGGGACTCCACATGTCATTGGTGTCCACCTTGACCTGTGGTCACCTATACTGGCATGGTAACCTCTTCCTTCAAGGTAAGATCTAAACTATTTGAGGACCGTGCCAGACAGCCCAACCAGAAGTATGCTGTGATCGACAGTGTCAAATGCAGCTCTGAAATCGAGCAGTACCAGCACTGTTAGCTTGCCTGAATCTGTATTTAGGCGGATATCATTGATTATCTTTTTAAGAGCACTCTCTGTACTGTGATGTGCTCTGAAACCAGATTGAAAATTGTCTAAACACCCCTTCAAGTTTAAAAACTTGTTAACCTGGTTGAAAGCAACTTTTTCAATGATTTTGCCAATAAAAGGGAGATTTGAGATTGGTCTGTAATTGCTCAATAGGGTGTTATCCAGGTTGCTCTTCTTCAAGAGGGGTTTAACAACTACAGTTTTAAGTGAGTTTGGAAAAATCCCTGATAGAAGAGAAGCATTTACCACTTTTAGAAGATCCATTTCTAAACAGGTAAACATCGTTTTGAAGAATGATGTGGGGAGAATGCAGGTTGAGAATGCAGGTTGACTTGAGGTTGATGTTTTCATAACTTGCACAGTCTCTTCCATTAATTGCCAAGAAATCAGACATAATGCTACTCTGACCCATGCCTGCTATTACGATCCTTGATTGCCAGCCACCAGCCTATCGACCTTGCATTACTGCGTTTGATGTGAGTTCGGACACTAGTGCATACTGTGTGCTTCCCAGGTAGTAAAGAATTCTGGCCCAGATTTGGCACAAATCTGGCACATCAGGCATTCATCTGGCACTGGCATACAGCATGTGGGCCAAACATGGTTCAGGTTTGGCAGAGGTGGCACCGTCTTGAAGGCGGCAGACAAGACATGGGCCAGATGTCAAATGTAGTATTTGGCCCAGATGTTCAAAACTGATCTGTGGCCCACATAAGGTTGGCCTTTCTGGTACCACATTTAAAATACATAAAAATATTTTTTCGAGTAAAAAAATATTTCAATACGCAGTCATTCCATCTTCCGCTTGCATCTTCTAATGCCTTTATTTTAATCTAGGAAACAATCAAGATTGAATTATTTGAATTAATCTATTCCTTTCTTGTATGTTGCAACTAAATTTACCCTACATTACATATTTTTTTTATTATTCAAATTATTATTTTGCTAATTATATTATTATTAACCAATGATGATATACCATACAAACAGGAGTGTTAAAATGTTAAGTCAATTGTTTTTGTGCTGCTTGTCTCATGCACAAACACCAGAAAAAATTCAAAAATCCAAATCTACCAATCAGGTTGCTTTGAGTAAAAGCGCGCCCGTAGCGCGCCTAATGCGCAATGCTTTATGGGTTTATCAATATGATATTGCAGTCATGACCATTGGACGGGCAGCCGCTTGTACACACTTCACAAACGGTCATGGATCTAACTGGAGCAAGGCATTTTGGTAAGTAATAATTGGATTTCTAATATATTGTTTCAGATCAGTTATCAGTTTCATCGTCGGAAATGTAAATGTCATCGGCGTGGTTGTCAGTGTATACCCATAAGCTCGATAAATATTCTTTAACGTTAGCTAAAGTTAATTTATCTCATGTTAAGTGGCACATCATGATAAATAAACTCCAAAATAATATGTAAATTAACAGAAAACGGCATCACACAATTTAAGGATATTTATTCGTTTTGTTTATCCTTATCGAACGTTACTGAGATTATGTCATTAAAAGTTGGACCATTTTCGCGCTGTGATGTTAACCCATAGCCCTTGCAAAGTTGCTGTTTACGTAATAAAGCGAGAGATGAAGGGCATTTCAAGCAAAAACATAATGATCACTTGGAATGATTCAAAATGTATTCTAAAATCACACCCCTCTCCAGCACGCACGCACGCACGCATGCATGCATGCATTGGAAAGGGAGATCTTTCATGTATTATATTTGTATTATGAACAAAAAAGCCTAAATTATGAGGAAATATGCTTAATTAGTGTACAATTACTCTCCTCAAATGGTTCCAAATCTTTATAATTTTTTTTATTTTTTTTTATTAAACACCAAATAAAATGTTTTGAAAAAAGCAGAAAACATATATTTGACTTTCATAGTAGGAAAAACTAATAGCAACAAATACAAGAGTTAATTTTTCTAATAATGTTTTTAAAAAAATGTGCTTGTCAATAACAGTAAAAACACAAAAAAAAAAAAACAAACAGAATAACAGTTTGACTTAGGGCTGCACGATTAATTGTATTATTTTCATGAGAACTAAATTTGTGGCCACCAATCAATAATTAAAAATCGCGATTTTACATTATAAAAACCAAGAAATGTTTATAGAAAAAGGTGGAGAAAATGCGCTGTTTAGTTCCACCTCAAAATATTTAAATAAAACTAACACCGAACTGCTCAGCACGCCCAAAAAGTTCAACTAAATGCACAACTTGGTTGCACCCGGCGGATGCACAATGAACCAACACAACATTTTATTTTATTCAATATTTGTGAAGTAACCAACCAATTAGGCATGGGCCGGTATAAGATTCTGGCGTTATGATAACCTTGGATAAAAAATTTTAATGTATCACATTATTGTGATTACTGCTCTAAAATATAATCTCTTTAAATGTCTGGGTAAAAAACAAAACTTTTTCCCATTTGAACACAATATATCTTGAGAAACATTTATACAATTTTGGAGCAGTAAACATGTCAGGCTAAATAATTAAAATAAATCATTGACTTCTGCCGTCTTAATTAGTTTCAAAAACAATTCATACCTTAGGAATGGTATTGCAGAAATTTTTTTTGGCAGTTTTAAAACCTTTAGTTTTCCAAACCACTGTATAACTTGAAAACAGTTATCGTCCCATGCCTACTGCAGATACTTTGTCATGTTGGTCACGACACTCTGCTTTCTAACTTACTAGTTTATTACAATAATTGCACTTAGCTTTGCCATCGTTCTTCACCACATGTAGTCACTCTTTTGAGTACAATTTGCAGTCCATCTCTAAACAAAAGTTTAGATTATTATTGAAAGTGCTCTCCAGCGGTGAAGTTCCTGGCAGAGTAGCGAGTGAAAAAAATGTGCATGCAGAAATTGGACAAGAAATTGAAATCTAATCCCCACCCAGTTTTTTACAAGTTGTGTTTTTTTTTTATAGTTGTGGCTGTGAAGTTTAATATTCATTCATTCATTTTCTTGTCGGCTTAGTCTCTTTATTAATCTAGGGTCACCACAGTGGAATGAACCACCAACTTTTCCAGCAAGTTTTTATGCAGCGGATGCCCTTCCAGCCGCAACCCATCTCTGGGAACCATTCACACACACTTATACACTACAGACATAGTAATAATAACTAATTTCTAATAGCTGATTTATTTTCTCTTTGTCATGATGACAGTAAATAATATTTGATTAGTTGTTTTTCAAGACACTTTTATACAGCTTAAGGTGACGTTTAAAGGCTTAACTAGGTTAATTAGGTTAACTAGGCAAGTTAGGATAATTAGGCAAGTTATTGTGTAACGATGGTTTGTTCTGTAGACTATCGAGGAAAAATTGAGCTTAAAGGGGCTAATAATTTTGTCCCTAAAATGGTGTTTAAAAAATTAAAAACTGCTTTTATTTTAGCTGAAATTGAACAACTAAGACTTTCTCCAGAAGAACAAATGTTTTCAGATATACTGTGAACATTTCCTTACTCTGTTAAATATCATTTTGAAAATATTTAAAAAAGTAGAAAAAAATTCAAAGGGTGCTAATAATTCTGACTTCAACTGTATGTATATATCACAGCCACAACTATAAGAAAACACAACTATAAAATATATATAAAGAAATAATCATCATTTTTTAATCGTGATTAACATTTTTAACAAATTAATCGTGATTATAATAATTTTTTTTTTTTTGTTATTGTGCAGCCCTAGTTTGACTAAATGTAGTTATTGAGTAATGAGAAAAGGCTGATAATTAGTTTTGGACTTCAAACATTTGAATTAAATTGTATGTGTGTGCTTGCTTTTTTCTAGATTAAGGATTCTATTGTGTCACTCATTAATTTTATAAACTGTGCTTGCTCCATCTAATTTTTCTTTGACAAATTATGTAATGACCGCAAATGAGTGTTTTGGTTGTTTTTCATTTTTTTAATTAAATAAAAAGGAAAAAATATGTCTTTATACATTGTTTAGTTAGTTTATAAATAAAAACTAAGGGCTGCATTTTCCTGCTTCAGCTTCTTTAATTTCAAATTAAAACTAAATATTAAAATGTACAAGCATCTTGTTATCTCATCCATTCACTTCTGATTTTCTTGATCGTTTTTGTTTGGTGTGTGTGCATTTTTGTGTAATGTTCTATTTTGTTTTGTTTCAGGTGGTACAAAAGACCAGAGTAAAGCCACGGTATGGAAAAGACTTGGATGTACAATGATGGGGCAATTCAAGAAGAAGGGCATTAAGGCTAGTCAGTAAAGAGATGTCAAATGAGCACCATAGGGAAGGAAACATAAATGACGAGTCAAATATTGATGTTGATGATTTGGAGGAATCTGACATGCAAAATGGTGATGAAAGTGATGAGGATTTAGTTTATGACATTCAGGATAAAGAAGTGTATGAAAAGACTGCAGCTTCTATTGAAGATCTGCCTGATCTTGGAGAACAGTGTAGTGAGATGGGTGGTGATTTGCAAAGTTCTGTGGCAGACTGGGCAATTGAATTTGGAATATCTCTAATAGCTTTAACAGCGCTTCTCAGCATTCTCAAAATCTATCATTCCCCTCTGCCAAAGGATGGATGAACCTTGCTGAAAACAAAAACAAGCTACAACATTACCAGTGTTGCTAGTGGCTTGTTTCATTATAGTGGTATTCTGAATTCTATTCAGAAATTTCTAGATTTAATTTGGTCCACTCTGCCAGACAAACATGTTTTTAAATTGCAGCTGAATTTTGATGGGCTACCTATCTTCAAGAGTACTAGTGTACAGTTCTGGCCAATACTGGGTTTGTTGCAAGGATACACCAAGAAACCAATGTTGATAGGACTGTTTTGTGGTACTTCTAAGCCAAATTCATTGACTGAATATCTTAATGATCTGGTTCAAGAGCTTAAAGTGTTGAAAGATGGGTTTCTATTCAAGCAGAAAATCTTCTTTTTGAATGTTGTTTCTGTTGTGTGTGACACCCCAGCTCGAGCCTTCATCAGAGGTGTAAAGTCACACAACGCTTATCATGGATGTGACAAGCGTTGTGTGACTTTACACCTCTGATGTCATCAAACAGGCGTCCGCAAATCAAATAGAATGACATTTCCTGAGGTCAATGCAAGGTGCAGAAGTGATGATAGTTTTAGGCAAGTAACAGATGAACAACACCATGTCCAGCAATCACCTTTTATAGAAGTTGGCATTGACATGATCACTTGTTTTCCGTATGATTATATGCACCTAGTATGTCTGGGTGTCATGAGGTGTCTCTTAGATTTGTGGATTGGCACCACAGGTCCCTTGCACTGTCGTATTTCATGTAGTCAGGCGTCCATGGTTTCAGATAGACTTCTTGCACTGAGAAATTACATTCCAAGTGAGTTTGCTCGAAGGCCACGTGCACTGCTTGAACGATGCAGATGGAAAGCCACAGAATTTCAACAATTCCTCTTGTACACTGGTCCGGTTGTGCTGAGGGGTGTTGTAAAGCCTCAAATCTATGACAATTTCATGCTATTGTCAGTAGGTGTGTACATTTTAGCAAGTCCTGAATATTGTATGGAGTTGAATGACTTTGCTAAAACTCTGCTGATATCATTTATTAAACACTTTGGCCAGCTTTATGGTGAGGAGTTTTTTGTGTCTACAATGTTCATGGTCTGGTGCATCTTAATGAAGATGTCAAACTTCATGGCAATTTAGACCTCATATCAGCATTTCCTTTTAAAAAATTCTTAGGAAAACTGAAAAAGTTGGTTCGAGGGCCACTAAATCCTTTAACTCAGGTGATACTTAGATTATCAGAGATAGAAAATATCACCAGTGCTGATATAAAAGAGGCAAGTGAAAAACTGAAAGTGAGCATAAGGATGGGCCAGTGCCAGAATGCTTTTCGCCACAAGTTCGTCAATATAAAGTGCTAGCTACAGACGATGTAGTTGTGAGTGTCAAAGAGAGAGATTGTTGTATGAAAATTGACAAAAAGTTGGTGTTAGTCCAGAACATTATTGAGGAAAAAGGAGTAGTTTACATTGTGGCCAATGAATATAAACAGGTGGAACACTTCTTTACATATCCTATTGACTCAAGAGAGCTGGGAATTTATGTTGTTTCCAAACTTTCCACTAACATCAAATGTTTCATAGTTAGACAAAAGCCCCAGAAGTTTGTAAGACTACCATTTGAAAAACGATTTGTTGTTGTTCCACTATTGCATTAAGGAAAACAGGCCTTTTAGTAGTTGTGTTGGCTTAAGAGAGTGTTTCTGTGGGTTTCTGATTTTTCTTTAGATGTTTCACATTGTTGTTTTTGACAAAACTAATGAGGTAGAAGTTGTGCCTTCCATCTGGATTAAAAATGGAGAGTGCTTGTGGCCTCCAAATAAAACTGATATAGCCAAAGCTGTCAGATTGCAAGATTGTCCTGGAGACGAATGGAAAGCCCATAAGGCCAGAATTATCTTCACTTCACGTAAGTTACATTCTTTCACCTCTTCCTTCAGATTAAACTAATGATTTTTATTACTTAAAATTGTCTTTCTTACTCTCACAGATGACTACAATGAAGCAAGACGAAAATTACCCCAAGCTGTTGAACAGACTGATGTTGGAAGTGATGAGGGGAACTAACCACGTGCTTTTAAAAGAAAAAGAATGTAAGGGGACAAATATGTTTTAGTGTTTCGTTCTTTATTTTCTTTTATTAACACATATTTTAATGGGTGATGAACAACATTTACTAATAGTTTTATACTATGAAATTACTGAATGTACTTAGGCCTAAAAACAATCTATTGCCTGGGGAGGATGATTCAGAGACAGAAAGCATTGTGAAAGAAAAAAAGTCAAAAAAAAGGGTAAGAACCTTTCGCTAATTGTAATTAGTTTATTTTATTGCGCTAGATGAAATGCTAAGATCTTTTGTATCTTTGAGTAGAAAATATTCATTGCCCAATGCTCCAAAAATCATCAAGCAGCACAAAACTTTAGCAGTAAACCCAGTAAAGGAAAACAGTCCAGGGTTCAACCCAACAGGCCGCATCACTGCTGTTTGTCATTATGATGACATGGAAGGCAGCGTGGAAGGAACAAAGTCACAAAACAGGTAAGAAGCCTCAGCATTTAAAACAAAAACTGTAAGATAATTTTTCACAGCTGATAAATAAACATGTTTTCTTCATTTGTGCAGAAACTTTTCATTGCCCAATGCTAGGAGTATTGCTAGATAGGACAACACTAATGAGTTAGAACCAGGAAAGCAAAGCAGCCCCAAGCTCCAAGTACTCAATCAAACCACTCCTTCCCACCACCTAAAGGGCCACATCACTTCTTACGACTATGAAAGAGGCCACAGCAGTCCTGAGCTTTTTCCAAGTGATGATAGTACTCCTGAGCTTTACTTAAAAGGGCACAGCACTCCTAAACTTTACTCAAGAGGCTGCAGCAGTCCTAATCTCTACTCCGGAGGCCATAGCAGTGATCACTTTTACCCAAGAGGACACAACAGCCAAAAGCTCCACACAAGTCAGCACCATGGAACTAATAAGTCATCTTCAAGGCATAACAGCAATAAGATCCACACATCAAGCACTGAGGTGGCTAGACCAAGTCATGTTGGCTGTAAAATTCATAGATCAAGCCATGTTAGCACTAAGATTCACGGACAAAGCCACTCTGCACCTTCTACAGTCACATCAAAGCACACTGAGCCACCCCAGACCAGAGAGCAGACATCAAATCTGCAAACATGTGAGTATATTGATTTTCATAGTAGTTGTTTGTATTTAGTACTTTTTCTCTGGTGAGTCACACTATGGGCCCTATCATACACCCGGTGCAATGTAGCGCAAGGGGCGATGCAATAGTTGTTTGCTAGTTTCAGCTTGGCGCAAGAGTCGTTTTGACGTTTTCCGCTACGCTGTTTAAATAGCAAATGCATTAGCGCTCATTTGTGCGCCCATAGGCGTTCTGGTCTAAAAAAGGAAGGCGTTCTGAGGCGCATTGCTGGCACGTTGCTATTTTGAGAAACTAGTAGATTTTTCAATAGATCAGAACAAAGCCGGTCTATTGTCCAGCGCAGAGTTTTGCCTCGCTTACACACTGCTTAATACACACAACATGTAGAGCAATACGCAAATATCTCATATCACATGAAAAAGAATTAAAATATTAAGGATATATGTAGGATATAATAAGGATATATAGGATATTAAAGGATTAAAATATTACAAAACATATTATTTTCTAGCCCACATAAATATGAAAAACCACTGCTTTTATGTCTTCTTCATCTCGGGAGGCTTTTTCAGTTCATTTATAACAATTTGCTTTAGTATAATGTTATTATTATTAGCAGTATTATTTATTATATCCATATTTATATTTGTTTTATTAAAAACAAGCTTATATTTGCCAACCTGCAGGTTTTAGACCATATGGGGCACAGCATGTGTTTTAGGATAAAACTCAGGTTTTTGAGCACTTCGTTATTATTGTTCATTTATTAGTTTGCTGGAAATCAGAACTGAATTTAGAAATAGTTTTGAAACAAATCAACACTAATCTTTGCACTTTGCGCATGGACTGTCCATATAGAGCCCTACATATTTGTTATAAACATAATGTATGTTTTAACACTGTACAGTTTTTATAGTCTTATACAAAAATGTAAAACTTTGTATGTTTGTGCTTCCAAAAACTCTAAATATCTAAAATTATCTAAAATTGTTTTGTTAAGATGCTGTAATTTTAACCAATCCTCTAGAACCACCTGATTATCTGATTTTTAGTTTGCCATGTTAACTTGTAACTTGCATTGGAAATTATTAGAAAATAGTAATACCAACAAATGGGGAGTATTTACCTAATTAAAGAAAAAAATTAAAAACACATTTTATCTTTCTTGTTGTTTTTTCTAGCCCTTCTGCGTAATATATTAACAAAGCAGGAAATGATGATGGACCAACTTTGAATCAACTTTAAGACGCTGCAGAGTATGAAACCAACTGAAGAGGCAGAGGCAGTCCTGGATCGAAACTTGCTGCCAATAAAAGATGTTGGTTCTCTGGAAGACATTGAGGAACAACTACGTAGTAATCCTGACCTCCAGAAACAGTTGGTATGTTGGCAAATCAAATTATAAACAATGAAGCCAATATCCATGCAGATATGCATAATCAAGCGCGTATGTTTTTAGCGCACTCACATCCAAAGCACTCTCCTGCTTTTTATGCTTGTTTTTTTTTAACATTTTTAAAAATAAAATTTTTGTGTAAGAGAAAAAATACTACCAGTGTCAGTTATATTATACATAGTGTTTCATTATTTATTCAAACCATTGCTTAAAAAATAATGATTAATGGTTTTAGGTAAACAAATTGGCTCTCAAAGGTGGGGTGGACCTTCATGAGTGCATATGGAGAATTATGCATGGACTGATGACAAACTCTTTAGCCAGAAAAATAAACATGCGGGGAATCAATGGAAAGATTGGATTCCAGAGCTTACATTTACGAAATGTTGTTATTGGTAAGTTGAACTTTATGCCACAAAAGGGGTTAAAGTCTTTAACAATAATCAAATTGTATTAATTTGATTAACTGAGGTTCCAAGAGGAAGACATTAGAGGTACAGTGATGAGCAGGAAAGAGAAGAGAAAAAAAGTTATTTATTTTACATGCACTTATTGTAATTAAAATAAAAAATTAACAAAGGTTATACACAGTTACTCTGAACCAAACCCTAATACTAACCCTTCAGTAGATACGAGATTTGCGATTAATTACTGACAATTTTGCCACAGCATACAGTACTGTCAGGATATTGAAATGAGCTGCATAAAAGCTTTTGTTGCTTTAATTGTGAATTTAGTTAAATTAATGTCAACAACTGGATCTTTATTGTACAATTTTAATGTACAGTAGCATTATAAAGTCACAGAATGTTTTTTTCCAATATTTTCACATGTAGTAGGCCAAAATAACAAAAATGTCCATGTTTAAACTGAGCTAACCAATAAAGTTTTTAAACACACCAACGAAAATACAGTGAATATTCTTTAAAAAGCTCTCTAATTACACTCTGACTGTAATTGATGGCTCCATTAAAACTAAACCCAGGGCGTTCTTATAAGGTATATACATGCTTTGACCAGTTTAAATATAAATTGTAGACACATATCACTATAATTCACATGATCCATAGGCAGCATTTATACTGCATAGTTCAAGTGACTCAATTCCGTTTTTTTTCTCCTATGTGGCTTGTAAACAGGAAAAAATTACATGAAAAATAAAATTACATTTTACTCAAATCAGATTCAGGCCTTGTTCATATGTGGAAGTTTTTCTGATATGAATCTGATCCGTGCCCTTGTGTCAGGTAGATTGGATTTTCACCTGTCAATGCGAGTCGCTTATCATTAAAAAACAGTGAATGACATCAGGTTAGATGCTTTCATTTTGGAACAGACTTCAGCAGAATCTCAAACCTTGAGCATACATCACGTGCATAAATTTTCCCATGGACATTACATTAAGACGCCTACTGCTTCAAAAAGGCCTAAATTAAAAGAAGATGGACAAATGAGAACTTTTCTGTTATAAACTATAGTAACTTGTCAAAAAGAATAAAAAAAATGAAACCCCGTAAACACATTAAATACAGGCATAGAGAAAAGGGTGCTCTTTTATTATCAGCTGTCAATCACCGCCTGCTCTTTTTTTTTTCCTGGTCATTGCATCTTTGCCGTGTGCTGTGTAAATGCAGACAATCAGATATGAGTCACTTTAAAAAAAACGATGTAAATAAGTCAGCAAATAAATCAGACAGTCACAAAATCAAAATTGACCATCAAGATCTGCAGTGTAAATGCAGCCTTACTGTCCTTATTTGCTGGTAAACAAAGAGTGTTGAATAGCATTTAGCATTTTACCAAAACAGAGATTTAAAACAACACTGCCAAAATATATCTAATTATTAAATTGCACACAGCTTTGTGAAAAGGAACTTAGACTGAATTCCTCCTGGAGCCATATTACTAAAATTATTTGCTTCAATTAAAAGTCTGTATAGCTGTAAAAGCATGTCTGTCAATTTGTTCTGGTTTAGTTTTAATGTAATTGTTTTTTAAAATCCAATATCCACATTAGCTGTTGATAAAAAAGCTAATTTCAAACATTTACATATCTGTTTCAGAGGCTGTGAGACGAAACTGCCTGACATCTGAAGCCTCAGAAAAAGACATTGACTCAACCATCAAAAGATGGCTATATCTGGCCCCGGATAGGGATGGTGGCAGGAAAGAGAGACAAAAGCGAAAGGAGAATCAGGAGAAAACTGGTTAAAGAACTTGCTTATATGGGATTTGCAACTTAAAAGAGAGCAAAATGCTGTGTGTTCTGATGTTAAAGATTTACAGTATGCTGATTTTTCTTGTTTTGTCATGTTTTCTTAAATGTGAAATAATAAATATTGTTCAGAACAGTCATTGTTGTGATTTGATCTGGGAAGGGTTTAGTTTGGCTGCAGTTTTAGTTCATGTGGATTAGGCTTAGGTGTGGCTTACTTTTGGGCTATCTGGTTAAAGACTAGTCTTAACATGGTTTAATTATGGCTCAGTTTTGGTTCCAAATATTATCTTGATCTGGTCCGGTTGAGAGCCAGTTATGGCCCACATAGCAAAATTTCTCTGGCCCAGCTCTGGTCCACACAATCAGCCTTTTGCTTGGCCCACATGCCGCAGTGAATTACGGTACATGACTGGACCAAGTCTGGCTTCCTGACAATGACCATTCATGTGCCATAACTGGCCCAGTACAGGCCCAGTTATGGGTTACTAACTTGGCTAAGACCTGGCCCAGATATGGTCCGTGTTTGGCCCTTGCCTGGAAGCCAGACTTGGCCCAGTCATGTACCGTAATTCACTGTGGCATGTGGGCCAAGTGAAAGCTGATTGTGTGGGCCAGAGCTGGGCCAGATATATTTTGCTATGTGGGTTGTTATTAAACTGTGTTTAATAAAAATACTGCAAATGGATCCCTCTGTGTCAGTCTCCTTGTTACAAATATAGTGCATATGTAGCCCAGGAATTAAATGTGTAATGACACCGGACACAGGATGAAAAAATTCTGGGGACTTTTATTCCAGACTGCACTAAGAACAGCGCAGCGTTAAGTATGCGAATTTTGGACAATTTTAATAGCAAAGTTCAAGATGGTGTATAGCCACTGTGTTATCCTCTTTTCTTTCTTGTAATCACAATGACTGAAAGCAACTTTTTGAAACTGAAATAGTACATAAACAACGGTAGCAGCAGTTCACGCTGAGAAAACATACAACCAAGTGTAAGTCATCCACCATCAAAGTCAGATTGAAAAGAACTGCTCACTTTACCCTTACAAATCACATGGAATGAGATGTTGCCATGGGAACACTTTACAAATATTCTCCTACAATTAAACAATGTTTACAACTCAGTTTTATTTCAGTGAATAAGTGTTCATTAATATTCAAATAAAATGAGTTAAATGACTCAAACTTGCAGCTCGTCAGCTCTCTATAGCCCCTTCCACACATACAGACCTTGGAGAAAGGTTGTATGTGTGAACAGGTCCTTTTTGAAAATACCGGTAAATTCGTTCTGGCTATTTTCCGGAAAGAGAAGTTGTAACATTACCGGCAATTTGCCGGAATGCTGCGCTGTGTGAATGCAGAAGGAAGATTCTTGGAATAAGCGCATGCACGTCTAGAACGCGCCGACGTGAGACGTCTACTTTAGCCAATCACAACAGTCAGACGCATTTACGTCCGCACGGTTTATGAGAATAAAAGCCTTTGAATATTTTTCCAGACTCATTTAGCTGCTAGAAGTTAGTCAGATCACGTTTATATGTTCTTTTTAATGCCAACTGTGTAAATAATAATCAATGAGATGCTTATCATAAGCCATTTTTTGGTTACCTTCAAGCTTTGCGTGTACCTGTGAAACAGCCTGTGAGCGCCTGCTATTATGAACATCTCGACATGCGATAGTGATCCTGCGAAAGTTGTTCACAATATTGATCATCCACATAGTTTGTAATTTAGTCAATTGTTTACAAATACAAGCGCAGCCGTTTAAAGCTCATTTGTGGTGAATGATGTCAGAATTTACCGGTATTTTGGAATGGATGTGTGAATGCTCTTTTCCGGAAAATTTCCGTAACGTCCTCGCCTGTGTGAACAGCACTTTTTTGAATATACCGCAAAAGTCATTCCGGAAATTTTCCAGATATTTACTGGTATCACTGTGTGAAAGGGGCTAATGACACACACACACACACACACACACACACACACACACACACACACACACACACACACACACACACAGCATTAAGACCTGTAAACACATGACATTTTGAACATAACATTTAAAAGCAAATATGAAAATACATTCTCATAAACACTTATATTAAATAAAGTTGAACAACACTCACTATGTTGTCTTTCCATCACTCTTTGGACCTTTAAATCTCTCTTCTACCCTCTAAACAAGACAAGACACTGCATTGCACGCAGACTTTGGTAATCGATTTCGGTTACTATGTATTCCTGCAGTTGTCCTTTGTATTTTACGCACTTCAAGACAAGGCACTTCAGAACTAACTCTCTCTTCTTTTTTCTTTCTAGGTGTAGGCACAGGTCTAGTTTCTGGATTCTCAACAGGTAAGTTGACTCTTTCTTTTTCTAGCTCAACACATACAGGTGTCACTTCCAAAGTGTCATTAGGTATTCCCTGACTGGATGCCCCTGAACAGTCTTCACTCCCTCTGATCATTGAATCTTCCTCCAAGCTCAGAAACTAGTAAGTTTGTATTTTCAGATCTAGTCGGGTTCTGCCCTGGACACTGAACTTCCTCTACCAGAACACACTCTGCCCCAGGTGAGGACATCTCTGAATCCAAAACAGAGTTAGGTACATCTTTTACTGGTTGTTTTAGGCATCTTGGCATAGGCACTGGGACTGGATGACTGCAGGACATGAGGTTGGACCTATGCACTCTTTTTACTGTACTGTATGTCATACTGTACCTCCTTCGACAAGCTCTACAGTGTGTGTGGTCCCCTGCATATCTAATATTTTGTACACGGTGGAAGACCATGCATCCTAAATATTGTTTCTTCCAGGGGGCCTGTGTTGCAGGTACACATGCTGTCCAACTTTTATAGTTATGCAATTTACTTTGTCTTCATGAAGCTTGGTTATTTCTGCAGCTTTCCTTTCCGCACAGTTCTTTGCTCAAACGTCCATCCTTGAGATGTTCTTGGTGTACTTTTAACCAGTCAAGCTTATCATCTGTGGCAGGCTCCTGACCCAGTAGAGCATCAACCAGCTCAGCTAAATGGTCCGGTCACCTGCACTTCTTCTCGGGTGGGAGAGACTTTAAAAAGTCATGAAGGGTTCTGTTAAACCTTTCACATTGAGAATTGCCCTATGGGTGGTGCTGTGTTGTGCGAGTTTTCCTAACTTCATACAACTTGCAGATTTCTGCCATCACAGCACTTTCGAAGTTCCTGCCCTGATATGAGTGTAGTCGTTGAGGAATTCCATACTTCAGGAACCACTCTCAGAGAAGGATCTTGGCAGTAGTCTCTGCCTTTTGGTCATGGGTGGGAAATGCTTGACTGAACTTTGTGAACACATCAGTTACTACAAGAACATTTTCGCACCCATCCGTGACTGGTTCCAAAGTTGTTAAATCGACAGCTACTACCTCCAGTGGTCTGGTGGCCAAGAATGAAGCCCAAGGAGCCTTAATCTTTGGTTGCAGCAACTTGGCCAACACGCAGCACTGACATTGCTTCACCCACTGCTCCACATCCTCACACATTTCTCCCCAGAAACATCTCTATCTCAACAGGCTTAAAGTTCTCTCAATGCCTTGATGGGTATCTGATCATGGACATTTTTCAGGACCTGATCCCTTAAGTAGGTGGGTAACAAGAGCTGGTGACATTCGCCCATGTTGACATCATAGATTAGACAATATAATAGACCATACTTTTCTCTGATCTTTGGCCACTGTTTCAACAGAGGACGTAATGATTTAGACAATCCCAGTTGCTCTTGCTGGGTGGGTTTTCTTTGACGACTCCAAAACTTCTTAAACACACTTTGCCTTGGATCTGACTCCTGAAACTGATGAAGTTCTGCCTTTGAGTACCCTGATAAAGTGGGGGTATTCTCATCCACTTTTTCATCTTCTCCAGCAAGAGAAGCCTGTAACTGCCTGACTTTACTGACTTACAAACCTGCTGCTAACAACTCTGGCTCCAGAGCTATTCCTGTCCTTAGCATGTTACAGATTGCCACAGAGCCATCATACTCCGCATCCTCACTTTCATATTCTGGTTCACTGAACGCTGGTCTCCTAGAAAGAGCATCAGCAGCTATATTGCATCGTCTAGGATGATTTTTTAATTCAAAATCGAACGCCCAACGCTTTTCAATAGCTCCTAATTTGGCTGTGGTAAGGTGACAAGGAGGATTATTGTCTGTTATGATGGTTAATTTGCACCCCAGCAGGTAACTTCTGAACTTTTCGGTGACTGCCCACTTAAGTGCTAACAGCTCCAGCTTCATAATGCTGTAACTTTGGTCGTTCTTCTCATCCCCCCCTCAGTCTCCTGCTAGCATATGTGATTGCTCCCAGCCCAATATTACTTGCGTCTGTCTCTATCAAAAAGGGAAGTGTGAAATCAGCATACCCTAGTGTTGGTGCACTTGTGAGTTTGTCTTTAAGATTTGCAAATGATGTTTGACATTGGGAAGTCCAAAAGCTTCTATACACCTAAGCTGCCTTGATAGAACTTGTCTCTCTGAGGCACAAGTTTACAACATCATGCAACGGTCCAGCTATCTGGGAGAACCCTTCAATGAATCTCCTGTAATAGCTACCGAACCCCAAAAATGAACAGAGTTACTTGAGAGTGCTAGGGACAGGCAACTCCCGAACTTCACTTATTTTGTCAGGATCTGTACTCACACCTTGGGCAGAAACTTGATGGCCAAGAAATTTCACATCTGGCTGCAGAAAATGACACTTTTCTGTATTTATTTTTTAGCCCAGTTTCTCTTAACCTTCTAAACACTGTTTCCAGACTCACCAAGGGGTCATGAAAGGTGGAGGAGTACACCAGCAAGTCATCCAAGTAAATAAGCACAATTTGAAACCCCAGGTCACTCATGGAGTCTTGCATTAGCCATTGAAATGTTGCGGGCACATTACATAGCCCGAAGGGCATGCGACAGTACTCAAAAAGGTCAAACAGTGTAGTAAAGGCCGTTTTAGGTCTGTCCTTTTCATCAACTCTTACTTGATGGTAACCACTAGCCAGGTCTATAGTCGAGAATACTTGTGCTCCACTTAACGCATCCAAGCTCTCGTCGATGCGTGGCAATGGGAAAGCATCATGTCTAGTCTTGGAGTTCAACTTCAAATAATTGACACACAGCCTTAAACTTCCATCAGACTTGTGCACCAGAACAATAAAAGATGAACAGATGTAACGGGTGTCCCATCAAAAACACACCCGTCCATATTAACTCAGATCTTGGACTCAATGAAAGAAGCCATCTACCATTGCACTCAATCAGATTTATTTTCTCCGTCTGAGATAAAACAAAAATATGTAGTGCAGTAAAGTGCAGGATTAACATTCAGCTCTCTCTCTAAAAGGGAAAAATACAAAAACTCTCTCGTTGGGATATTGTACACAACACTAAAAGGCCTTAGCAATGTAATGTTTCAGCTAGCAAAACACAAATCATCTAAATCGTTCCAAAATAAACATTAGGAAATCAAAACATGAACTAGTGTATTATTTACACAACATACACATCTGTTTCAATCGATGAAATGATATAAAATTGTTTATATTATGCCTTTTTAATCAGTTTGCGAGAGAGACGAGCTGCGCTTACCTTACACAGTCACACCGATCTCAAAGGGACAATATACTCCTGCAATTTATCAACCACAAGGGGGCACTCAAACACCATCTAATTTATAATGCCTAATTTCATATTATTCACTCTGATGAATTATATTATCTTATCTTTTCAACTCTGTTACACAGACGATAAATAATAAGCGGCTCACTTTGCGTGCGGATATGCCCAGTTATTTAATTCATAACTGGCACTAGTTCTGAGTGCATTTGAGTGTTTTACATGAAGTGGCAGTTGGTCAAATATTTGTAACATAGCCTGTGTAGTACTGTTCGTTGTTGTTGTGGGAAGAAGACAGGGTCGGCGATTTAGGTAAGTAAATATCTTTAATTTTTCAATAATAGCCACCACAACACTTTATCTGTGTATGTTTCTCTCCTCTCCCTACTGCACCTCCCGTTCTCCTTAAGAAGGGAATCTCTCCGGGCCTATCACTAGAAAAACAGGTGTTATTTATCATTTCTGATTGGCCTGCTGATTAGCCGCCAGGCTCCAATCATGCTCTCCCCCCTTATCGGGTGTTCAATCACGCTCACCTCTCCACAAACCCCCACCGCCCGCCTTAGGCCGGGGAGCCGTCTGGCCTGCATATACAGATCATTTTTGTTAGTTACAAGCGTAGCCAGTGTCACTTCCTCTATCTCCCTCCACTGCTTCAGCAGATGTAGTTTAGTGCCCTTGTCATATCCCCGGCGTTGGTCATCCTGGACTTTAAGCAAATTCTCTGTAGAGAACTGCCCCAGTGTGTGGAGTTTTGCTCTAAGGTACAGAATTTACTGAATTTCATTTTTACTATTAGAAGGCTCGTCCTCCCGAACCTCTCTAATGACCTCCAAAACTCCTATGGGCTGTCTGCCGTAGAGAAGCTCAAAGGGGGAAAACCCCGTGGAGGCTTGGGGAACCTCCCGCACAGCAAATAACAAGGGCTCCAACCACTTATCCCAATTCTTCACGTCTTCGTGAACGAACTTACGGATCATTGATTAAAGCGTGCGATTAAACCTTTCCACCAGCCCGTCTGTTTGTGGGCCGGCATTTCCAGACGGCTATGCTTTTACCCCTAAAATTTAATATCTATTGCCGTTAGCGGGTAGTGAATTACATCCCCGTGCACACACCTTACCCTTACCATGCAGCTTGTATCCAATGCCAGGTCTTGAAGCAAGCTTTGTTGGATGGAGGTTTGGTTACACCCCGAGTCCACCAAAACTTGATATGTACCCCCTTTTATACTCACTGGTATCCGGTGTAGCCCGTAGCGACCGGGGCCGACGATTGGCGTACCAGGGATGCAAATCAATGCACTCACATCCTTCATGGAGCAGACTTTTGGTGCGCTATCCTCATCCCCGCGACGCCAATGCATCGGCCCAGCCCTTCTCTCTATACCCCCGGGGCCAGCAGGACCAACCGTTTGAACCGGAGAGAAACCTGGCGCTTTCTGTGGAACCGCCAGGGGTCGTTGCTCCACCACTTTGCCCGAATAGGGCCCCGCCCCTCTTGGGACGCTTGGCAGATCTGCATCGGTGCAACAATATCTGGGTGCTAGTGTGGGCGGTCTCCGCATGTCTGGGAGAGAGGTTATTTCGCAAACCCTGGACCTTGCCACCAGGTGATCCTCCACCAGCCGGATGGCAATCTCCAGATCTTCTGGACCCACTCCGATGTTCGGGAGGGGAGGCGAGTGATGAACTGTTCCAGTACCACGGCATCCACCACCTGGACGGTGGTCAGGCCATCTTGTACAGCCATCTGCGACAGGCTTCATGGAGCTGCTCGGTGAACACGAAGGGCCAGCCTTTCAGTCAGCATCAGGGACCGGAAACTCTGACCTTGCTCCTCCGGATTGCGGCTGGTCCGCTGAAGAATGGCTCGCTTCGCCCGAGAGCAGCGGGATGACACATACCGGCCACTCAGCCAGTGGCCAGCCACACACCTCCACCATCTTCTCGGACAGATTGTGGAACACTTCCGGGTCGTCCTGCACCACCATCTACTGGAAAGTGATGAGATGGTGGGCGGCAGAAGTCGAAGCGGGCCAGATCTCCTAGGACAGCAGACTTCGGATTAGTTCGCAGTCCTCTCGCTGGGCCTCCAAGAGGACTTGGAACCGTTGATGTTGGTCTTGCTTCAACTCCACCAGAGTATGATGTTGTGGGTGGAGAACGGCGAGTGCCTGGATGACTTCCACACCTGGACTAGTAGACAAAGCTAGGACGTTACTGTTTCTAGTACTTATCAAGCCAGCTGACTTTTCTGTGTGCAGTATACACGTTCTCCCCGTGCTCACGTGGGTTTCCCCTGGGTTCCCCGGTTTCTTCCCACCGTCCAAAAACATGCAACTTTTGACTAATCCAAATCGGCACCATAGACATGCTTCTACTAAGTAGTTATCTCTTAAGAGCAATCACTATCTGTTTAATAGCTAATACAGCAGGGGAGTTCTCAAGATCCACCAGAGATCAAACTCCCCTCTCGCCTTGCAAATCGTAGGGGGGAGTCCCGAGCTCGAGGATTTTATGAGCTCAGGGCTCTCTTGCGGGACAGCATGCCAAACAAGCTTTATAATTAATCATTAGCTAAGTGTGAACTCTTGAAGGGAAGAACAGTCTTTCAAAGGTCCATTGTGTGACAGAAAAGACACAGTTTTTTTTTTATTACTTTTATTGGTTGTAAAAGTGCTTATAAAATGTGTTTTTATATTTCCTTGAAAGTGTTAGGTTCAAATCATCATGTCTTAAAAGAGAATTTATTGTATTTTGTTTCTTTATAATTTGCATAGGAAATTAGTCATTTGCAGCTGTTTATAGCTGTGTGTGTCTATGTTGTTGAGAGCTGACAAACTGTAAGTTTAAACAATTTCATTAATTTTATTTAAATTCTTATGATTACATATTCATTGATGTAAAACTCAGGAACTGAGTTTTTAATGGTGGGAGAAAATTTGCAAAGTGTTCATATTGCAACAAATCGCATTTTAACACAAAATACTGACAACTTTGTTGGTTGATGACTTACACTTGTTTGTTTTCTTTCAGCATGAACTGCTGCTTCCATTGACATAATATTATATTTCTAGCTATTGTGAACATAAGAAAATAGGATAACACATTTTGATGTGAAAAAGCTAACTTATTATTTTCAGTGGCTGCATTCAAGCTTAAGCTTTTCTAGTCTAGTAGTCCAAAATTTGCATATGTAACACAGCGCTGTTCTTAGTGCAGTCTAGAATAAGTGGCCTAAGGATTTTTCATCCTGTGTTTGGTGTCATTACACATTAAATTCCCTGACTGAATAAATAAGAAATTTGTTCTTTTTTCCACTTGAGCCTCTACCTCTTAAAATGTATTTCTGTGTCCCTAAACTTCAGTGACAACAGACAAATACAGTTGGTTCAAAGCAGGGGTTCTGAAGGTTTCATGGTACTTTGCTTAGACACGTGACTTTGTGGTTTTATAAACTAGTTAAAGGCAACATGAGGTTCAACACAGAACAATTGTTGTATTCTAGCTGACTGTTGTGAGAGCCAGAGAGAACAGAGCATGGATATCTCCACAACTTCAGAATGTAAGTATTAAAAATCAAGAAAACTATATCGTCACCTTCGAATTATGAGGTTCTATCTGACATTTTTGGCAAAATTGAGTTATTGACATATTCTTATTAAATGACAACTTATTTACATTATGGGATTTTTTTAGAAGCTGTTTAAATTTTGGGACTTTTTATATTAAAAAAAAAACTGATTTTACACACACTGTCTGTTATGGAATGGAAAAACTTTAAAGCATAATATCTCAAAATCATTCAGAACACAAATAGAACCTTATAATTCCAAGATGACAAAATATGATTTAATGTGGTTATGCAAATAATATACACATTGTTTGAAAACATATATACACAGTATGTTGCAAAGTGCAACTTTAATCACTGGGATTTACCCATCATAAATGGTCTTTGGCCATAATGTTTACACATTAAAAATGTTAAAGTTGGAATTTCTTTGTACAAGGTCTTTTGAGAAGACAAATGTCATTGTTTTGGTCTCTTATATTCATGAACCCTTAAGTAAAGCCTGTGCTATGACCATAGAAACCCTTTTATTCTGATATTAATTCCTACACCATATATTTCCTCTAAGTATATATATATTTTTCCCCTCAGGTCATATATTTGATCATGTTTACTATGATTTGAATTATCGAAACAATGCATTATTATTGAAATACAATATGTGTAAACAGATTTCAATTATACCTTTTGCAGTAATTGTATGTTTTTTCTCCTAATAGATGAAAGTGGTGCGTTTAATTTTACAGATTTTACCAACTTGGTGAGTACTAAGTTCATGCATATTTAACATAGTGTTTATCTAATTATTATCTAATGGATTTGTCAAAATCTGTCAATTTTTGCATTAGTCAAAAAACAAATTCTGCCCATGGCAAAGCATATCACCAAGCAACAATCTCTCATCCTGTTACTGTATATTTTCTATTTTCTGAATAAGAAGTCAAGTACAGTGACCTACTAATCTGTGTCTTTCTCTTATCTCAGACAGATTAGGCAACATTGTGTAACTATGTAACTATTCAACACAAGTAGAGGAATTTCCACTTTGTGCATCTAATATTGTTTATCTGTTATCTCTATGTATGTCAGGATGGAAAAGAATTTAGGGTTTCACATGCTTCGGAGGGGCCCTGTTTATAACGACCACTGTGGCAGGTGACACTCGTTTATGCATGCTTCAGAAAGCGTTGAAAGAGGATGTGGTGTACTTGTGTGGTTTCTCCACTAGAGACACCTGCACCTGAGCTGAGCTGTGTTTTGCACATTTAGATTGTTAAAGCTTGCTGAGATGTTATGATATGAGGTGCCGTATAGGATTTAAATCAAACTTTGCTTATCAACACATACATAAAACACGTGTATATACACCTATAAATTACTCGCATATACACCTATACTACTGGATGTTCAAAACAACAGGGATGAAACTTGTGTATATACATATAAACTTGACGCATGAATACACCCACATACACACGCACATACATATAAACTCGATCCTCACATAAACACTCACATTAACACACGCACATACATATAAACTTGCTGCATGCAAACACACCTATACACACTCGCATATACATATAAACTTGATCTATGCATATACATCCATAAACTCTCACATAAGAATATAAACTTGATGTGTGCATAAATACCCAAATGACACTTGTGCAAACATACAAAATAAAATTCACAAACATATATACAGTAAGTTGTGTATATACATATATGCAAGTGATTTCAGATGTGTGTACGCATGAATTTTCACAGTAAAAGGAAGTTATTTCACTTTAAAAGGAAGTAGTTTAATTTCAACGTAAAAGAACAAGATTATTATTTGTCATGAATCAGGTTATTGCAAACCTTAAGAAACAGAAATAATGTGATTAATAGAGGAATTACATCTGTTGAATTATGAAAATAGATTATGCTAATTCTAAAAAAAAATAAAATAAAAAGGTAATGCTCCTGCAAAATTAAAGGTTTATTATGCAATTAAATTATTGGAAATGTTATTATGGTTTAATAAATATAAGGTGGCTTAAGTAATCATTTTGAATAAAATATGTTTGTCTAATATTATTTTTTTATGTTTGTTTTATTATTGGTGTCACTATTCGTCAAGGGTTATGATACACACTTATGTCCAGTAGGGGGCAGGAATGCACTTAAGTGGGTTTTCCTGTCACCAATAAACAGGCTAAAGCCTGATTTATACTTCTGCGTCAGGTGACCGGCGTAACCCACGGCGCATGCAACACGCGTGGCTGTGCATTTATACTTCTGCGCGCTGTCTCTGTCGGTCTGCATTAACACTTCCGAAACGCTAGTTGGCAGTGATGTGTAAATGTTCCTCTGTGTCGAGTTTCTTCTGTGCTTTTTTGCTTTTCCTGAACACTTCCGGGATGTACAAGTGGCTCAAACTCGCTCATTTTGAGGCAGGAACCGGGGGACGTGCAACAATTTTAACTATGAGGTAAACACAAAACAAAACTTTACATCCGGAGCTCCTTCACGGACTCCACACTTGTAAACAATCGCTCGCGCCATTCGCACGGCTCTCGGTCCCGCCCAGACTCGTCAGCGCTACCAAGCCGACCAATCACAGAGCTTACGCTACGCGTCGTTGCGACGTGTAGTTACATTTTTTGAGAGGTGCACGTCAGTGACGGCGACGGCCACGGCGAAGGGCTATGCGTCAGCGCCGTAGCATACGCCGGTGTTTGACGCAGAAGTATAAATCAGGCTTAATGCACCAAAAGGCTGGATGCCAGCTGCTGTAAAAATATAAGTAGTAGTTATTAAACACAAAAGGAGTGTACAGATAATATATATAGCTTTTCCATGGGGGTTAACTTGACCAACATGATGAGCAGAGACTTTTAATCAGCATTTTTTTTTTTTGTCTATGCTGAATAATTAACAATCAAAATGGTACCAGAATCTTGCAATTTTGACACCCACATTGTAAAAACATATAAAAAGCATAATAATTATAAAAATTTTAAAAACAAAACAAGAAGACTGTAGGCTACATTAACATTTGCAATAGAAAAGAGGAGTTTAGTTTAAGTATACATTTATATTTATAATTCTGTTTTTTTTTTTTTGAATATCATTTAAGGGTTCTATCTGTCCATTTATATTTGTGTATGTAATTACCTAATTAAATGAAAAGTTTTTAAATAAAAATATTTCTTATTTTGAATAGTCTATTTATGTAGACTAATATTTTATATAACATATGTTTATAATTTAACATATTTAATCTCTCTATTAATCACATTATTTCTATTTCATAAGCTTTGCAATAACCAGATTCGTGATAAACGTTTGTGAATTTTATTTATTATTTATTTTTTGTATGTTTGCGTGAGATGTTTTAGGTGTGTTTGCATGCAGTGAGTTTGTGTATGTGCACGTGTTGTTGAGGTTGTATATGCATTGACCGAGTTTATATGTATATGCGATTATGTATAGGTGTGTTTGCATGCTGCGAGTTTATATGTATGTGCATGTAAATGTGGGTATTTATGCAAGAATCGAGTTTATATGTATATATAAGTGTGTATAGGTGTGTTTGCATGCAGCAAGTTTATATGTATGTGTGTGTGTTATTGTGAGTGTTTATGTGAGGATCGAGTTTATATGTGCGTGTGTATGTGGGTGTATTCATGCGTCAAGTTTATATGTATATACACAAGTTTATTCCATGTTGTTTTGAACATCCAGTAGTTTAGGTGTATATGCGAGTAATTTATATACACGTGTTTTATGTATGTGTTGATAAGCAAAGTTTGATTTAAATCCTATACGGCACCTCATAAGGTGTAGGCTAGAAAATAATGTTTTGTAATATTTTAATCCTTTATATTTATATTCTATATATTCTATATATCTATTCTTATTATATACTAAATATATCCTTAATATTTGAATGTTTTCATATGTAAAGATATTTGCCTATTGCTCTCTTGTGCGTATTAAGCAGTGCGTAAGCGAGGCGCAACACTGCGCCGGAGTTTAGACCGGTTTAGTTTTGGTCTAATGAAAAATCTATTATAGATTCTCAAAATAGCAATGCGCCAGCGGTCCGCCTCAGAACGCCTTCCTTTTTAGACCAGAACGCATATGGGCGCAAAAATGAGTGCTAATGCATTTGCTATTTAAACAGACTCTTGCGCCAAGCTGAAACTACCAAAAGACTACTGCGCCACGCCTTGCACCACACTGCGCCGGGTCTATGATAGGGCCCTTAAACTACCAAAAGACTACTGCGTCACGCCTTGCGCCACACTTAAACACTTAAAACCTAAATGCTAGCACGAACATTTATATATATTTTTATTATAATATAATACAAATTATTGTATTATATTATTATGTATCATGTGACAAAAGCTTTAAACATAAGAATAAATAATATTTAAACATATAAAACAATTACTTTAAATCAAAATAACATTTTAAGACCTTATATGTATGTGCACAAATACCTGATGATAATGCTGTGAGGTTAAAGGGTCATAGTTTCAATTTATTCCTGGAAATAAATATGAAATAACTTTTCTAGCATGCTAGCCTTCTTTTTTTCTCTGAAAAGGTTCACCACTATTTCATCACTACTAATTTGCGATGGGACATTTTGATCCAAAGACTGATTATTTGTTAATTTAGCAATGGTGTTAAATAAAAACTAGCATTGTTATAATTTTTTTTTTCTATCAGTTTTACCTCCTATTGCTGGACTTACTATCTTTGTACACAATTATAAAGACCTCTAATAATTAACAACAATTAATTAAAAAAAATCATCATTTTCTTATTTTTGTTTATTTTATTTACATAAGCTGTATCCTACTATTGAGTCATATTTTAAAAGCATTTATTTGAATTAATTGATTTTGTTGTCAGCAAAATATATTGTGTAGATTAGATCTTATTTAATTCAACGGTCTGTACATAATTAGAGTATGTTGCATTTTTTCTTAATTTCTCTATGTGAAACCCTCTAATGTAGCATTAAATTATTACAGTAGTGATGACAGATGACTAGCAGAGGATAAAAAAAAAGATGTGTTGCGAATCTATGTAGTCACTTGTACTCAAAATCTAAATGAGTAAAAGTAACATCTGTAATTATTAAGTACAATAACATCCGTAAATGATTTCCTGAATGAAGCAGTTGTAGTTACTGCTCGTTCTCAAACACAATGATAAACAAGGATGCAAACTAAACTTTCCACGTAAACTGAACTTTAGAGCATACTCTTTGATGTGATGGTGGTGTAGATGTAGTAGATTGGCATAAGGTATAAATGGTAGATTTTACATGAAGTTAGTGGGTTCTGTAACATTGGTTCAGGGAAAATGCAAGAGGTGGATCCACATGCAACTATTTAATTTAAATAAAACAAAATACAAAACAAAGACAAGAACAACAGAAGAAAAAACAAGGAACAGTCCAAAGACATCCATCAGAGAATAGACAGCAACCACATGCAAACATTCAATGGCGAACAAACACAGACTGAATCTCAGAGCTATATATATACTGAGCTGCGGGTGTAAAGTAATCAAAGTTCATGAACATCAGGTGTCAGGTGTATTGGATTATGGAATGTGTAGTCCAGCTCAGTGGTACAGTAGATGTGATGTGTAGAGTGCCTTCTGGTGTGTCTGGTCTTCACTCTAGCTGGTGACCGTGACAGGCTGTAAATTAAAGTGGTACTTAATTTGTTCAATAGTATCTGGATGCAGCCTTTATGAAGCATGCTGAGATTAAATCTCTCAGTGAGCAATGTCAGACACAATGCACTCAGTGGAGCTAGTGACGGCACTGTGAGGGGTAGGGTTAGGGGTGGGTTAAGGTGAGGCCATTAAAAAGCATTGGAATGCAGCTCAGAATGCACTGCACCAGGTATGCATCCAGACCCCTCTTAATCTTTCCCCAAACCTATCATCGTGTTCTCTTATACTTACTTGTACTTACTGTATAAATACATTATTATTATTACAAAATATTCCACTGTAAATTGTACTTACTATGTAATCTGTGGGCTGTATTCTAAAGTTTTACCAGATTATTTATTTTAAATATTTGCTAATGTTCAGGTTCAGTTATGTATTTTACTTTTAGACACAATCTCATTACTAATAATTATAATTATTTTAATATATTATATTAAAAAAGAATGACAACAAATAAAAGTGTGCATTTGTGTTTTTACAGCATTAATTTTGCACCTAAAACTTAAAATTCAGATAGCTATGTTTTTAAAACAAGGTTCAAAATGCTTTCACGCTCATTAAAACAGATCAACTTAATCAAGACCTTTGCTAAAAGGCCTAAAACTAATGAGACAAATACTGATCCACACACGAAGTGGGACTGTCTCATCAGCACCTGAGCCGGGGAAACTATCTCTTTCATTAAACAGATCAGATCCAGCTGCTGTGCAGCATCCTCACATGAAACAGCTACCATTCAATGTGTTTTAAACAATTTTATCTGACAGACAGACTGGCATAAATAAGCAGACATCTCCATTTTCACGAGTTTCTGAGTTTTTTCACCTTTCAACTGAGTTAGGTCCACCGAGTTAATGTGGGAACATGTTCAGTGCTGTTGCAAATGCTATATGCAAATTTGTAAATGCCTGTCCTGCTCGTTCAAATTATTTGATGAAATGTATTGAATTGTAATTTACCGGCGCAAGATGGAAAACAGTTAAACATAGGCTTGAATATGAAACTGAATATTTTACTTTAAGTTTATTTGGGCTAGAATATTATTTTATTTGACAATCCAGTTTGTGATTCGGCATTGTTAAAGCATAGCGGATTTGAAGCACTTCACCTCAAATGTTATTCATTCTTTTATTTTATCAAGAAGATAACTGACCAAGAAAAATATTTAAACAAAGAGACACACTATATATGAAATTTTTCCATCTTTTGTCACATATTTGCAATTTTTATGTTCCTTTGTATAAAAATTGTTAATGGCACAGAATTTTTAATGCCTGAACATGTCTTTTTTATATTTTAGATTACTGATACTGATGACTACGAACCAGAACTGGATGGATTATGTAGCAAAGAATTGGTGCGACAGTTCAGTAAGAACTTTGAGCCTCCTCTCTACTGGATCATCTTTGTTGTGGGGGCTTTGGGCAACCTACTGGTTATCTGCATCTTCACAACTGTGCGGAACCGTCTCAAGACCATGACCGATGTGTACCTGCTGAACTTGGCAGTGGCTGATCTTATTTTCCTAGGTACATTGCCCTTCTGGGCAACAAATGCAGCTCAGGGATGGGTGTTCCACCAGGTCATTTGCAAAGGAGTTTCAGCCGCATACAAAATCAACTTTTTTGCTAGTATGCTCTTGCTCACTTGCATTAGTGTGGATCGCTACATTGCCATTGTCCATGTAACTGAAGCACACAACTACAAAAACAAACGCATGTTACATAGTAAGATTACATGTGCTTTTGTGTGGCTGGCCTCCTGCATTTTAGCTCTACCAGAATTTATTTTTGCCAAAGTGAAAAACATTGAGCCACAGCACAACTCATGTGTCATGGTATACTCAATAATGGATAATAACCGTACAAAAGTTTTGGTGTTGGCTTTGCAGATTTGTGTCGGTTTCCTAGTTCCATTTATGGTCATTGTCTTGTGTTACTCTGTCATTATTCGTAAACTGATGCAGGCTCGGAGCTTTGAAAAACACAAGGCTTTAAGGGTAATTATTGCAGTTGTGGCTGTTTTTGTTTTCTCACAGTTGCCGCTTAATGGATACCTTATTATAGAAGCAGGCCAAGCCAACAATGCCACAATTACAGACTGTGAAGTCATGCAAAGATTAGATATGGTTGGGCAAATTGTGAAGAGTCTTGCTTACACACACTGTTGCTTGAATCCCATTCTGTATGTTTTTATTGGGGTTCGTTTCCAGAAAGATCTCCTGAGCCTACTTCAGTGCATGTCATGTGGCTTAGGATCAGTTGAAAACTGTAAACTGCAAGACACTAACAAGAAACCCTCTGTTATGTCTGACACCGACACAACTCCAGTTTTTTCTTTATAGATCATTGTTGATTTTATCAACAACTTTTATCCAAAAACTTCAACAGTGTCATTTGCCATGCTAAAGGTGTGATATACTTATTTTTTTAGTTTAGAATTGTGGAAAGACTATTAATTGTGCTTCATCATAGTATTCTTCTTTTATAGTTTTCAGGCTCCTTTTTTGTAGGTGGAGTATCTTCCTGGGCATTTAACCAGTATTTTTTGGAAAATATGATTCTAGTTAGTGTACTGTTTTATGTATAATATTATGTTTTTTTTATGTATACACATCAGCGAAAATATTATAAAGTTTAAATATATTACTCACTGTCCTTACTTCCTTCTTTATCAGGGCTCTCCACAGTGAAAAATGTATTTGCTTTCAGAATGTTTTATAAAGACTTTGACTACAATATAACAGGTATTGGTCCCACTTTATATTAAGTAACCTTAACTAATACGTACTTACATAGGAACTAATAGTTTGCTACAATGTACTTATTGTGTAAATACATGTATTTACTGTGTACTTATGCTTGATTAAATACATGTATGTAGTTACATCTGTAACTAACTTTTTCAATTACATTTGTAAATACACTGTTGACCATCCCTTACACCTTAACCTACCCTTAAACCTACCCATGCCACCAAACCTGTCCATAACCCAACCTCTATTCCAACTCAAAAGCACCACAAGTGTTCTCAAATACATTATGAACACAGTAAGTACGTTGTATTTATTTTTTTGATGTAAGTACATAGTAGTTAGGGACACCTAATATAAAGTGGGACCGATGCTGACAATGGAGGAGAGGATCCAAACTCAGTGTTTTATTAACAGGATGGTCAGGCAAGCAATGATCAATACAGGAGCAAACAGATGTACAAGGGCAATCAAGAGTCGTAGTAAAAATAACAGGCAGATGGTCAGAAGGCAAGCGGTAAGTACAGTGATATTACAGTGTACTTTTCTGTACGTATTGTATAAGTATAATGAACGTATGTGTAGGTATAAGGGAACAAACCGTAATGCTTGGGTAATAAGGGGGTAACAACTGGATATTCAGCACGAAAACTACCACGTAAGTACAGTGAAACAACTACTTTTCTGTACGAAAAGTGTAAGTATAAATAACATTTTTGTAGGTATAAGGGAACAAACTGTGATGCTTGGGTAATAAGGGGATAACAACCAGATATTTAGCATGAAAAGTACAGCGTAAGTACAGTGAAATAACGGTGTACTTTTCTTTAAATTACAAAGGAACAAACCATAATGTTTGCTTAATAGGGGGTAACATTTATCATGCAAAGAACCGCGTAAGTATATTTCGTTTACAATGTACTTTTCTTCAAGTATTGTATACATATTGTGTGCATGATAAAGCCTACCATCAGGGTTCAATGTAGATTAAAACAGGCTCGCATCTTTACTGCTGTTTGCAGAGGGGGGATAACTGTTGCATTTCAGTGAACGTATAGATGATGCTTTATAAATAAAATGTAGTAGTTTGGTCTTCAATCAATAAAAAATGCTACTGTAGTTTTCTGTTCTTAGTGTTCAAGTATACATTAGTGTGTTAAAGATCAGCTTCTACCTTCCTTGTTCCCTGTAGTTAAAGGGTAAATAGAGTATTTGTTTCTCGCTTGTTCCCTGTAGTTAAAGGGTAAATACCACATTTGAGGGTTGTAAATTAAAGTGAAGCACTGTTCCTCCCTTGTTACCCCCTTGCTCCCTGTAGTTAAAGGGTAAATACCACATTTGAGGGTTATAAATTAAAGTGAAGCACTGTTCCTCCCTTGTTACCCCCTTGCTCCCTGTAGTTAAAGGGTAAATACCACATTTGAGGGTTGTAAATTAAAGTGAATATATAGGATATAATAAGAATATATATAGGATATAAATATAAAGGATTAAAATATTACAAAACATATTATTTTCTAGCCTACATAAATCAGCAAAACCACTGCTTTTATGTCTTCTTCATCTCGGGAGGCTTTTTCAGTTCATTCATAACAATTTGCTTTTGTATAATGTTATTATTATCAGCAGTATTATTTATTATATCCATATGTATATTTGTTTTATTAAAAACAAGCTTAGATTTGCCCACCTGTCAGGTTTTAGACAATATGGGTCAAAGCATGTGTTTTAGGATATAACTCAGATTTTTGAGCACATTTTGCTATTATTATTCATTTATTCGTTTGTTGGAAATTAGAACTGAATTTAGAAATAGTTTTGAAACAAATATTTGCGCTTAACAAACAAAAGTATTTATAGACTAATTTATGTCTGTGCGTAAAGGTTTCCCTATCCAAGAGCGAAAGTGAAAGTGATCCATTATCCCTCATTCTCACGCAGTAGATGCTCTGTTTAACAGTTTTCTGTTAAAAAACTGTTAACTGTTAACTGTGTTTGTAAAATGCTCATTTTTTCCACTTAGACTTACTTTGCGTCCTGTTAATAGCGAATGCGCTCTTGGCGCGACGCAGCTGACTCTTAAAGGGAATGAGAGATGACACTCTAATTGATTTATTCTTAAAACACACCTATAACTCATTAAGAAAATAAACTCAACCCTTTTAGACCATGCGCCGAAGCGCAAGGCAGATTTCCTGTTCTTAAATTAGCAAAAACGCGTCCTGACACGCCCTGAAAGCATTTGCGCCCTGCGTTTTGCGATTTGCGCATGGACCGTCAAAATAGAGCCCAAATTCTGTGCACATTACCTTACTAAGGTGATGGAATGTAATGGTTTTTATGTGTATAGAAACTGTACTGAAATATACAATATCCAATAAATAAATATACTTTAAAAAGTAATGTAAACAGTTATATGAAGAGAGGCTAACTAGCTAACAATGTAGCTTTTAAGAACACAATTCAAGATAACAACAATATAACTTAAAACAGCCTTATTTTAGAAACCCTCAAAAACATTTGAACACATTTTACTTACTCATTGTAAACTCTTATTTAAAGCCTAAAACATATTAGACAACATCTGAATTGATAGACAGAGAAAAGAGCACACTTAGCAGTAAACAAATCAAACACCTGACTCCCTTAAAGGGCCAGCATTTTCTTGAAACTTTTTCCAACACCTTTGTTTTTAGAATAACAGACAGCCTGTTGAGGGTGTAGTGATGCTTAAATCATTGTTTTCTGCCTTTAAAATATAAGTCTCTGTAAATAGCAACATAAAGCATCAGAGTAGATAGGACATTAATGGTTGAACAGTAATTTGCCATTTATTGTCACAGGTACTGCCTGTAATGTGTAAATAAAGTAAATTACTGTAGTTTATTATTTGCACTACACAATTTCATACAAATCCTGCTCTTTTTACAGTATATATATATATATATATATATATATATATATATATATATATATATATATATATATATATATTGAAAATATTAATTAAATAATATATAAAATATAAAAAGCAACATAAAGCATCAGAGTGGATGGGGCAGTAATGGTTCAACAGTAATTTACCATTTATTATCACAGTAAATATCTGTAATAGGTACATAAAAGTTACAGTTACAGTTATTTACTGCATAATCTACGGTATGGGTTGACAGTGTACACAATCACTCTTCAGCATAGCCTTCTCCTAGTCTTGCTCCTGTGCAAGCATACTCATCTTACACAGTATTTTTAACACATGCTGGCATGTTTGCTGCAAATACTACATACATTTTGAGAAGAGAAAATTAACTGCTTTACACTCGAAAAATACTTCACACTGAGAGAATAAAATCTTCAGTATTTACCCTTTAACTATAGGGAACAAGGGGGGCACAATGGAGGAACAATGCTTCACTTTAATTTACAAACCTCAAATGCGGTATTTACCCTTTAACTACAGGAACAAGGGCGGAACAATGCTTCACTTTAATTTACAACCCTCCAATGTGGTATTTACCCTTTAACTACAGGGAACAAGGGGGTAACAATGCTTCACTTTAATTTACAACCCTCAAATGTGGTATTTACCCTTTAACTACAGGGAACAAGGGAGGAACAATGCTTCACTTTAATTTACAACCCTCAAATGTGGTATTTACCCTTTAACTACAGGGAACAAGGGGGTAACAAGGGAGGAACAGTGCTTCACTTTAATTTACAACCCTCAAATGTGGTATTTAGCCTTTAACTACAGAGAACAAGGGGGGAACAAATATTCTATTTACCCTTTAACTACAGGGAACAAGGAGGGAAGAAGCTGATCTTCAACACACTAGTGTATACTTGAACACTAAGAACAGAGAAAACTACAGCTCATTTTTTTATTGATTGAAGACCAAATTACTACATTTTATTTATAAAGCATCAGCTATACGTTCACTGAAATGCAACAGTTAGCCCCCCTCTGCAAACAGCAGTAAAGATGCGAGCCTGTTTTAATCTACATTGAACCCTGTTGGTAGGCTATATCATGCAAAGTTATTTGTTGATATTGAGTTATGGAGACATTGATGCCTGTGGTGAGATCAACGAGTGAACATTCATAATGTAAGTAGTGTATGAAAACATATTTTATATTGAATTGCAGATTTAAAATACATACAGTGTACAATAAGGGTTCATAATTTTACAGGTTGTAAACCTTTTATTCATTAAACACCCCATATAAAACCCAAGCACTGGATAAGAGTACTAATATACTTACGCAGGTGCATGTACATTTGCAGGTTGCATTAGGTTGTCACCACCCTTGCATAATTCTTCATATGTATACAATACTTAAAGAAAAGTACATCTTAAACGAAATATACTTTCGCGGTTCTTTGCATGATAAATGTTACCCCCCTATTCAGCATACATTATGGTTTGTTTCTTTGCAGTTTAAAGAAAAGTACCCAAGCATTTATTATTACCCAAGCATTACAGTTTGTTTCCTTATACCTACGCAAACGTTATTTATACTTATACTATACATACAGAAAAGTACACCGTTATTTCACTGTACTTAAGCGGTAGTTTTTGTGTTGAATATCTGGTTGTTACCCCCTTATTACCCAAGCGTTATGGTTTGTTCCCTTATACCTACAAATACAATCATTATACTTATACAATACGTACAGAAAAGTACAGAGTAATTTCACTGTACTTACGCGGTACTTTGCGGGTTGTAAAAGAAAGCGTTAACTAAAATGTTTAATTAATACCACATATTACCACAAGAATTCTACAGGAGTATTACATACTAAACAACAGAATCCTGTGGTAATACAGAAAAGTTATAGTGATCTCAATTTGATCTAAAGTGCTATCAATTTAAGTGGATGACGTAATGTCTTAAAGTCCGGTGATGATGACCTCTGCTGGCTAGCGAGGGGAATGACTGGGACCAAATTGGTGACAACCACAGGTAATTTTTGTAATAGTGTTAAAATATGTTAGCTGTGATGCTAACACAGTTAGTATTTAAAATGATCAGCAGACTTTGATCCGGACGTCTAGTAATCATATTTAAAATAAAAACCGAACTTAGCAGAGCAGGTGAGCTAAACTAGAGCTATACACACAGCTACACTTGGTTAGGGAGCAAAAGGAAACCAATGACCTGAGTTTGGATTCATGGTTAACATACACTGACTATACAATTGTGATTATTTTACACACTCAAAAAAATGATATGTTGGCGTTAATTAACTTTTTTTTGTCCACTGGTTCCACGTAACCGAGTTAAGTTACCTTTAAGAAAGAATATTAATTTTAGTGAACTTAAGTTAGTTACATAAAGGTAATGTAATGTTGTTTAGTTCAATCAACGTAACATTTATAATTTAGCTTTAATCAATGTAGTTATTTAAGTTCAATTATTCTAAAATTGATATTGTTATGTTTAACCAAATAAAAAAACAGTTTCCGTTTCATTGAGTTTATTCAATAGCATTTTTACAGTTTTACACATTTTCCAGCAATAAAATGATTATCAAAATCCAAATACTGTCTTTATCTGTATCTTCACTTATTGCAATAAGTTAAAATATTAATACTAGTAAAAATAATAGTAATACAAGTATGAAGTAAATTGAAAACAGTAAATGATTTAAAAAATATGCTTATAAAAACATCATAAAATACACTTTTCATAATAATACTTTTCATATATTACAAAAAACATTCAAAAATAATATTCTGCCTTCAAATGATATATCAAAAATATACTTAGAAAAATTGAGCCTTCTTTTGTAAACTATACTGTACCTTCTTTACACTGAAAAAGCAGATAACACTTCAGTTGTTCAAAGAAAGATTAACATTTTAAAGCAAAGTAACACGATCAGCACTAAACCATAAATTAGACCAACCATCACAGAACATGCAATAGCTACACACATTCATCTCTCTGACACTTGCACCATTTATGCACATTTGCACCAGACACTTTCTTACAACCACTCCCTATAACTAAAAAACAAAAAACAAAACATTGTGCATGAAGTCTGCTACACACAGGTGTGTGGGCTTGACAAACCACATGTAGAAGCATTCTTAATTCTTAAAATCTTTTGTATAATTAGCACATATTGGGTGTATCGCCTCTTCCTGTTGATTTGCTGAATGTCTCCTCAATTGTAAGTCACTTTAGACAAAAGAGTCTGCTAAATGTTAATGTAACCACTGTAGATTCATAAGGTGGTGTTGCACATCAAGGTTTGCGCTTCATCATGCCCAGCATCCTAAAAAAAGTCAGGTAAAAAATAAAACATTTACCAACAGATCAAAGGTGAAAAGAGGAATTGGTTTAAGAGGAAAATAAAAAATGTTTAAAAAAATAAAATAAAATAGCTTACCATGTACTCCCTCACTTAGGGGCTTTGAGGATGCATTCACACCTTTTTTCCACTGGAGATGTTCTAAATGACATGAAATGACAATTAGTAATTTACTAAATAATTATTAGTTAAAATTACTAGTAATTTTTACTGTACATCATTTTAATGTGTGTATAGGCATCTAAAGGCATGGTACCTGGATGATCCACAGTCTCCTCAGCCAGATATGGGACTTTAGAGGTTGAGCTGTAAACCTGTGAGGGAGAAAATAGATGTGAGTGAGCAAAGATTTAAAATAATAAAATATAATAATATAAATAGCAAACTACTAAACTTAAAAATTTAAACGTGTTAGATGACCAAACAAATAAGCTTACATTAAATATGTCATCATGCTAGATGTCATGCTATTTAAGTGTCACAAATGCTTGTCAAGATTTTTTTTTTAAGTTAACAGGCTGGAATACAATTAGATAATAAATAACAATGTGCCAACACCACATTTTAATTAATATTATGTAAGTTATCAAAACTGGCATTCAAACTTGACAAACTGCTTGACACTCATTTAAAATAAAGACTATCAAATCAAATAAAAAATCAAAACACTTTTATTGTCACATTATCAGCAGCACGTGTGCTATGATGAGTGAAAAGCTTAGACTATTCTAACATGACTATTCCTTACTACCATTGTTTGCAACTTTATTTTGGGGGAGTTAATATATACCAAGTATAAAATATCACAGGAATGCAAAAAAAAACTATACATTTATCTGTCTATAATGTGGAAAAGACACAGGGAACATGGCAATTTCATAGCAATACTATACACAAACACAACATAGTATTACAAGAGAGTACATTTATGATTCAAATGTTGTCACAGCCTCAGTATAAATACATAAAAAGTAAAAAAAAAAATCTCACCTGTGTGTCCACATTGGGGAAAGCTTTGTGCACGTTCTCAATTTGTACTGTAATCTTCATCTTTTGATTCCCATAAAATGGCGCCGAGCTGAGAGTGATCGTTGTGGTTTGAATCTTCTTACTTCGTGTTGTTTTGAAACTGCGCATGTGCAGATATTACTCCACCTATTGACCAAAATGCAGTACTGCAGAAGCAACACAACTCCCTTGCAATTATGTTACATAAGCAAGCTGTTTAAATGTGAAAACTTACTTTTTCTCATTTTTTCCAGCACAACACTTTTATTTTTAATACACAAACATAAGAGAATTGTTTAATTTAAACATAGTTACATTCTTTGGACCAACTAAAGCCATAATTCATTTTTTTGAGTGCATATAAAGTGTGACAGAATAATTAAACATTGAAGTACAGAGTTTTTTTTTTTTTTTTTTTTAGGGATTGGCCAATAGTTATGGCCACATCAATGTAATTATGCAATTTTTTAAAAATGTAGTAGTGGTTGCAAATTTGCATTTTGTTTTAGTGCAAATAGTTGTAAATAGTAGTAAATACATTAGTGTTAAGAATGTAAATTATGCTCTAATCAACCTCTTACAAAATTGTATCATGTTTGAAGTTTAAAGTTTGCAGGCCAGTGTCCTGAAAGGACAAAATTTTCCCATCACAATATAGGGAAATCTTACAATGAAATAAAACTATACATTGATTTTTTTTTCTAAGGTATGCAGTTCCAGTTTTTACATCAGTGATGATAGTGGGTATAAGTTGGTATTTTAGCTGTCCTGATCCTGTTCCAAAAGGACCTTACAAATTGCACGGCGATGCAGTGTTTTTGCAGATGCAATTACCGGACTCCAGTGCTAGATCCAGGGATGAGGCTTGGTCTGGATCTGTGCCCTTTAGATTTCAACGACCCAGCCCGACTGCTGGTTCTGCTTCACAGAAAACTATCCTGGCGATCCGCTTCAATGCATAACTAATATAACTGCTTAAAATAAGATTAACTGCATGCTACAGTAGCTAGTTAACAGTAGGTTGTTAGTTAAGTTGTTTAGCTCTCCTCTGGGTCAACCTACTGGAAGCAAAATTCTAGGAAGGTTTTTCCTATGCCTGAACAACAGTACCTGGAGATAAGATCCAAGATACCTTTTAGGTAAAATGTCTGATATCTTGAGCATATTAGTTGACACTTAACAGGCTTAAACATAAAAAAATGGTGTGGTCCTTGTTAATATTTTCCTCAGCCAACAGGATGATAGCAGCCAACTGCCAGAAGATCCAAGGGAAGGTTTAGGTAAAATACCTGACATCTAGAGCATATTAGTTGACACTTAACAGGCTTAAACATAAAAACATTGGTGTGCTCTTTGTAAATTCTTTCCCCAGTCAACGGGATGATGACAGTCAACTGCCAGAAGTCCTAGAAAGAGTTGAAGAGGTGGTGTTGGCATCTCAAGACCAGCCAGAGGTTGCGCAGACCATCAGAAGATTGTTAGAGCTGACACACATCCAGTTTGTTCTGCCTTTTACAGTTAAGGAATGTGCAGCAATCAAGAATGCATTTGCTTGCCTAATTTGCAAAGGTTTGCTAACAAGACCTTGTTGACCTCTAAAAGATTTGTGGATCTAGCCAGTAGTATTTTGTCAGTTAAGCTATAATACCTGTAACTTTCCACACTTTACTTTGGATTAATGTCCCAGAAATGTTCTTAAAATACTAACAAAAATATGTCCAATATTTTTAATTACAGGGCCCATGAATTATCCTGTAATTGCAGTTTACCGTCAATGTCTGATTGCATGCAAAGCTTGCATGGACCAGAGGCAGCAAAATGCCAACACCTGTGTGAAATATAGAGCAGCCAACTAAAAAAAAACACACCTTCAGAGTCACAGGAATTGATGGTGTATTGTCTAGTTTTGGTGATCTTATCAAAGATAAAAAAAAAAAAAAACGTGTTTGCCACTGTTACAAGTGTCAAATTTAGCTGTTTTATGACACGAATATGGCAGCTCTATAAATGACTGGTGTTTTTTTACAAAAGTAAAACTCTTGTAAGCAGTGTTTAAAAGGTTATTACTGTTCATGTACAGTCAAGCTTAGATTTGGACAAAGATGCATGTCATACCCCTTCCTTGTCTGTCCTTTCAGTGTTGTCTACGTTTTATGCGTCTATGTTTGTGTTGTGTTTAAACACATGGCTAAGCCATTAGGTGCGTTCGACTTCATGCAGCGCTGCGCAGATCGATCGAAATCTGTCTTAAAGCGGTGCATTCTGGTTAGAAATCTTGTCCGGATTGATGCTGCGCCGACGCCACGTGACTGTCACATGTGGCATCAAAGTACCGCGACAGCGCTCCGAGATCAGACGGCAAACTCAGACCGTGCAGCTTCTGAAGAGCGACTGCAGGAGCTTTGATGACGACACCGATATTACACGATTGGCCGAGTTCACCACATGACAACAAACACGTGTATTTCGGGTTTATAATTGGACAAATTCCGATTCAAAAGTTTCAAAACAAACAATTCACTTTTCACACCCTCTTTATCCTGTACACATCTTGCTTATTAAAAGACTACCAATATTTTACTGCAGTTATCATATTTTGTTAAATAATCTGGTTATAAAGGTTAGCTTATTTGCACAGGTTTATTTTTAACTTTTTTATACAGACTATTTACTGCATTCATCTCCATGAACGATTTAAATGATATATTTTAGTGTATATTTTAGTGAATAACCTAAATATGAACTCAAATAAGTCTTACAGACTTGAAATAAGAAAATCATCATCATTGATCCTGCCCCCCTAAAGCTCTCTTAACAAATTAAAGTAAAGAACTATTTTATTAAATAATTATAAAATGGCTTTATTATTATAATATAAATATATATTTTATTTTCTGTCTAGCAGTTTAAAGGCTACCTGCTCTTTCTGGGAAACTTCTACATAGCTCACTTATTTTACCTTTTGTTCTTTTCAACACAATCTTTTTGGATTAAAATGCTTTTTTGAAAATTCATTCATCATCCAAAATAATGTCATTTATTAAGACCTAATCAAAACACCTTGTTTTGCTTTTTACATGGGAAATTTTTATATCTATAAATGTACATATATGTTAACCCTTTTTTAGCATATTCAAACAAGAAGTATTAGCCTAAAGATTGATGTTTAACTCCTAGAATTTATGCTTATTGCTTTGTATTTAATAGACTTGTTCGTTTTTATGTTTATATTAACCTCTCATTTCCTCTTATTTCTCTCATGCATTTGTTATATATTTTATTCATAATTCTCTCTTATTGTTTAAAAAGGAACTATAGTTTGAAGAGCCTGTATTCTGTTTTATTTGTAAATGTTTTGTTGTTATAAATAAAAATAACAAAAAAAATATGATGACGCCATGTGATCGGTCATCATGACTGCAGCAACTTTGAGTCCCGAAGTGTCCAGCTGTCCATCTTGACGGCTCCGTTTTCAACTCCGCCCCGCCTGCGCTCGGCTAATCTCGTTGATCACCGGCTGCAGCTGAGCTTCATGTCGAACGCACCTTTTGTTTGTGTCCACCATGTGCTGCTCCGTTCCACCCTCTTTCTTTCCTACTGCCACACCCCCTTGTTTAACCCTCTGTCTAGTCCTCGTTAGTCTTAGTTTTTACACCTGGGGCCTCATGTATGAAGACTTGCGTGGAAATCTTACTAAAACATTGCGTACGCACAAAGCTGTAAATGTGCGTACGCAGAAAAAAATTCAGATGTATGAAACACTGCGTACGCCGAATCTCACGCATATTCTTTTGTACATCTGAATGAACGTGAAACTGAGCGCAACATGCACAAGCACAAACCCCTGCCTGCCTCCTCCCCCTTATGAATATGCTAATGACTATGCTAATGGAAAAACCCAACGAAAAAGCAATGGCAAAAGCAAGCAAAAAGAGAAACTTTGAACAGAATGTGAATTGGAGGTGCTGCTTTCGGAGGTAGACTGGAGAAAAGTGGTGTTAATTGCAAGTTTGTTCTCCGGAATTAACAACAAAAGAAAAAAATAGAGTGGGAGAGTTTAGCTGATGCGGTCAACACAGTTGGGTCTGAACATCGCACTGAGTGCATTAACAAAAGAAATAGTGTGGTTTATATCTGTAAAATGTTGCAGTACGCTTAACAGTCTCAGTGGCGCTACTCGTAAGACGAATGTGATCATGAATTGATACGTTCGAGCATGAACTCGGCTCGAATCCAGCGTCTGATGAAATCATTCTTGTTTTTTCCCCCGCTACATATCAGATTTTGCCAATTGTTTATCACGAGAAAGACAAGTAGGAATCATCAATAAGTTCATATCAATAAGCATCATATTTTATTTGCACATTTATTGAATGGAAATGTTTCTGATTCACGCATGCAAATTCATCCTCAGATAGTGTCCTTATAGCAATGTGCGTGCTGTAGATCGCTCAGATTACATTGGGAAAACAGGCGACTGCTGCAAATTGTGCTTTAATGTTTAGCTGGTCAAATGTATGGTATGGAAACCTTTTATACCTGCTGAACCCGTCTCATACAGCTGCCATTGCAAGGCTCAGACACTTTGTAGAGAGGAATTTAACACAATTGCCTCTAGGAATCGCCAATGGAAATAAAACAGACACGCACAAAAAATGTGCGTAAGCCTGCCAGAAAGCTGCCGTGAAGCTGCGCACATTCCCACGTTCAGTTCATTTTTAGTAAATCCAAACGTGAGCGAATCTGAGCGTGAAACCTGGCGCACGCAAAGTTTTTGTGCGTACGCAGCATTGATACATGAGGCCCCTCGTCCTCATGTTCTTTCCTCCCTTTATAATGTGCTCTCTTCCCTCATGCCTTCGTCGGTTCATTGTTGCATGTTACTTCTTGCCACTTGTTTCATGTTGTTGCCATTCTGTGCTTGTTTATCTGTGCTGTTGTTTGTGAGAGAGTTGTCTTTGTCTAACGTTTGTTTTGGTTTTTCAGTTGGCCTTCAGTATCATCCCCATCTGGGGGCTGTTCCAGAAAGCAGGTTATGTGACATACACGGGTAAGTTTGAGAGTAAGTAGGTGGATAACCTCAACTTTGGTTCCAAAATCAGAGGTAACTTCTGGGTATGTTAAGTAGCCATAGCAACTTACTCTCTGAAGATAACCTGCTCCGGAGCAGGTTATGTTCAGAGAGTAAGTTGCTATGTTTCAGAGTTTGTCTGTTTCAGAGAGTTTACTGAGCATTGCGTGCTCTTTTGATGAGAATATTTATGGATGTGGACACACAGATACAAGTTTTTTCGTTGTGAGAGGGTTATAAGTGCAGTTGTTTTCATAACCAAATTCATAATGTTAACGTATTTAACAAACCTTTTTGAAATCAAATGTGACAAACCGCAGGTCTGCGCTTACCATGAAAAACATTCAGTGCAGCTCTTTGTATTCGCGTCAGGGCATTTTAGGCAACTGTACAATGTGGCAGCATGACCTCCTGTACAGTATGCCTGGCACTGAACTGCTTTTATCATTACACAGATGATTCAGAGCACGGGAATAGCGTAGTGGACAGTGCGTCGATAAAGAACAATGGAGCGCACAACGGAGCGAGTTCGAATCTTACTTATAGATCTTGTGTTTTTTCTCTCCTTCTGCACCCTCACATTTTTCTGTATAATATTATAAGTGGCAGCTTTGTCTTTTGTAGGAAAATATATCTTTAATTTAAGATGTAGGATGTCGTTCTTATATATACATTCACGCACACACACCTACATTTTTTTCAGGGTTTCTAAATGCTATTGTGTGCATTAATTGCAGCCGATTTTAAAGCTCCATCAGTCACTAAAGGACACTGATAATATAAAATTTGTCCAAAGTATAAGTGTGCAGGTACAACTTAATTTTCTATCCTTAATCTTTTGGTGTTTCAACTATTAAACTCATTACTGCTTCCACTTACCAGCTCATCACACACCCCACCTCATCACTATGTTGAGGCTAAATGGCTGATTTTCAGGAAGTAATGATTCAAGTGTATAATACAAATATAGTAAAAAAAAAAAAAAAAACTATAAAGCAAATGTTGCTTAACACAATGTTTATTTTTATTATATTTGTATTATAAAATAGAATCATTACTGGGCACTACATTGTTACTTGCTGGAGGACAAAAGATACCCTTTTCTGCCTTATACGATGACACCCTACCAGCAGCCTGACCCAGAGGAAATCTCAGTGACCCAAGCAGACAAAACAGATGGAAGAGTGCTGAGAAAATATAATTACTCAAAAAACTATGTTTAATCAAATAGTTTGGTCTGTTCATTTCTTCATTTCCTGAAATAAAATGAATGATTTTTTACACTGCTTTATACACACACCTTTCAACGTGTAACATATTTTTCATATTTCTCACCTTAAGTTGATGCTCATGTGACTTTATCTTTGAAGATGGACCTTATACAGCTACTTAAGAATTTAAATATGTAGATAAAAGATTTTGTAATCCAAGAGTAGTATTCAAATTTGGAAAAGTGCAGAAAATTCTTACACTGGTTGTTAGTTGAGGCAGAAGGAACTTCGTCTGCATGCAAAATAAAAAGAACCTAAAGCTATCTGACAACAATCACTTACAACAGTGACAGAGTGTGTGGTTTAAGTCAAAAACTCAACCACTGAAAAGCCTTTATTATAGGACACAGCAGTTAGACAGGCCTCTTTCTATTAGCTGCATGTCAGAAAGAATATTCTAGAGTGTTAAATAAAGAGCTCCAGTAATGAAATATTACCTTTTTTCAAGAATGTTTCTGTGTTTAATGACTTTGGAAAGAGTTCTAGCTCCAGAAAGATTACAATTTCTATAAGCCTTATCAGTCAATACACATATTGTGGCCTTAAGAAATTAATGGCAAGAAAAATAAATGCATGAATGGTTACACAACATACTCAAAAAGGATGTTAAAGAGTAGTTTAATTTATCATTACAATAAAATGGAGGGTGGCATGTGTAATTTAATGAACTAATAAATTTTCTTATTATTTATTTTTTATTTTCTTATCTATTTCTTATTCTATATTTCTTTCCTTTGTTGAAGCAGATGTGTAATCTCTGTGTTTAAAACCTCCAGCTTCGGCGCTGTAAAGTGCGTTGCCCTTTTTTTCTCACCGTGATTTTCTATGGTGACTCGTGAATTCGGCGATCTACTGAAAATGCCTTCAGGTGTGTGCCGTGCACGCGCATTAACCCGCGGTTATCTTCAGGAGGTTGATTTAACTAACTCTTGTCACCTGTTTTGGAACCAACATACTCGCGGTAAGCAGGTTTTGGGTAAATCAACCGAGAGTTTAGGTTTTAGCAGATGGTAAGTTAACCCAGCTTTCTGGAATACCCCCTGGTTAATCCTTTTAAAGTTTGTTTTGTTTAAGATATTCTATTTATCTTATTTCGTAGCTTTAAGTGTTTAATTCCCTTTTATTGGTTTTGTTTATTTCAGTTAATTATCAGTAAGTTAAAAGCTAATTTCATTTCTCTTTGCTTTTTAGTTTGTCTTGGTTATTTAGTTTATGATTTTGTTTTTTAGTTTAGTTTTTCCCAGTCTGTGTCTGTGTGTGTTTGTGTTCATCCAGCCTTGTCTGCTAAGAGTCCCTGGTTGCTGGTGTCCTGTCAGGCTGCTGTAGGACTCAAGTCTTCCTTTGTCTACCTGCTCCACCCAAGATTCCCCAGCACGACTCCATTCCCCTCCGTTGGACTGTTTCACCAAAACCCCTCTTCATATCACATTGTCAATAAACACCCCTTTTCTCATTCTGAATTTGGGTCCTCCTTCCTCTAACCGTGACAGAATGAACCGACCAACAAGACCTGGACCCAGCAGAATGAGCCTCACTGCTCCATTCCCCATTGCTCCAGAGAGACTGGCAGAACTGCGAAAGCAATGGTGGGGAATGCCTTCACAACCTGCATCAGTAAACTGCTACCTACCCACCCTCCCTTCCCAGTCTAGTCAAGAGGCTGACTATCGTTCTTTTCCTATGCTGAGGCCACAGAGAGAACCGGTAGTTCAACTAGCGGCATCCCTGTATGACCCCATCATGTCAGTGAAAGCTGTTCTCAAAGTTTCCCCCAAGCCAGTTAAGTCCACCATGGTCTACTTTGAGTCTTCTAAATCTCCTACCATCATCCTCAAGACTGTTAAACCTTTCACTGCCTTGTCTAACCCTGTTCCTGTGTTACAGCCTGCTGTGCAAGTTCCTGTTTTTGACTCTGCTGTGTTTCCAGCCACTTCACCTGAATCTAAGTTTGTTACAGATACTACAGAGGTGAAGTGTGCTGTTTCTACCCATCAGAAGCGAAGGAGAAGGAGGCATGCCTTACAGCCTTACATTGATTCAAGTAATATCAATCATTCCCTAATTTCTGTTCCTGCTGTGTCCACTGATCTCTATCCTGTAAAGACTAACAATCTGCCTAGTCATAGTTTGTCCACAGCGGTCATCTCAGAGTCACCTGCTGTATCTGACTCCCATGAAGTTGTCCTTGAGCAGCCTGCTCAAAATGTCCTAACCATGGAGGCCATCTCTATGGCTCTCAGTCCGCCTGGTATAGACACTGAGGTTAGCACACAGTACCCTGCCCATCCTGTTACAGCCAATGAAGTCAGTCCTGAGCAGTCCTTTGACTCTGCAGCAGAGGCCTTATTGGAGTTATATGCCCACCTTACCAAGTCTATTGAAGAGATCTTGTCACTCCTTACCCTTGCTATCAATAGTCCATGTCCTGTATATGTTCCAAAAAGGATTTTTTCAGAGCCTGCTTTTGCTCCTGAAAGAGCACCTCCAGGGCTTGCTCCTATCCCAGAGACTGCAGCCCCTGAGCACAGCGCAGAGCCGACTGCAGCCCCTAAGCACAGCGCAGAGCCGACCGCAGTCCCTGAACACAGCGAAGAGCGGACCGCAGCCCCTGAGCGCAGCGCAGAGTCGACCGCAGCCCCTGAGCACAGCGCAGAGCCGATTGCAGCCCCTGAGCACAGCGCAGAGCCGACCGCAGCCCCTGAGCACAGCGCAGAGCCGACCGCAGCCCCTGAGCACAGCTCAAAGCCGACCGCAGCCCCTGAGCACAGCACAAAGCCGACCGCAGCCCCTGAGCACAGCGCAGAGCCGACCGCAGCCCCTGAGCACAGCGCAGAGCCGACCGCAGCCCCTAAGCACAGCGCAGAGCCGACTTCAGCCCCTGAGTATTCTCCAGTGATGGCTCCAGTGAACTGAAGGTTTCACTATCAGAATCTCCAACTGCTCCAGAGAAAGCCATGGCAGAACCTGCTCCAGAGAGAGCAGTCCCAGGGCCTGCTCCAACTCCAGAGAGTGTAGTACCTGAGCACAGCACAGTGCTGACTTCAGCCCCTGAGAGTATTCAGAAGATGGCTCCAGTCTCCAACTGCTGTGAGGAGGCTTCTGCCCAAGAGCACAGTGCAGTGTCGACTTCAGCCACTAAGTGTATCCAGAAGAAGGCTCCAGTCCCCAAGCACTGGGAGAAGAAGACTTCAGTCCTGAAGCTCGCTTGCGTCCCTAAAAGAGCCTTCCCAGAGCTAACTTCCACCCCGGAGAGAGCGGTTGCAGAACTTGCTCCAGAGAGAGCAGCCCCAGGGCTTGCTTCCATACCAGAGGGAGTAGCCCCGGAGCACAGCACTATGTTGATTTCAGCCCCTGAGGGTATTCCGAAGAGGGCTCCAGTTTCCAAACGCTGTGACATGAAGACTTCAACCCTTGAACAAAGTGCAGTGTTGACTTCAGCCCCTGTGTGTCTTTCAAAGCTGGCTCCTGTCCCTAAGCACAATGCAATGAAGACTTCAACTAATGAGCTCTGTTTAGTATCGGCTCCAACCCCTAAACTCTGTCCTGTTCCTGTCCCTAATCCTGTTATTTCCCTAGAACTCTATGCTTTGCCTGTTCCTGTCCCCAAATCAGTACTGTTTACCCCTGAACAACATCCCGTCTGCACTCCAGACGGTAATTCTGTTCCTGTTTCCCTTGATCTCAGTCTTGTCCCCACTTCGGTCTCTGAGTACAGTCTCGTCTCTACTACTACCCCAGATTCCATCATGGCAGCCCCAGAAGGCTCTTCTGATCTAGACCACAAGTCAATTCCTGTAGGCCCAGAGGGCTCTTCAGACTCAGACCCTGAGTCAATTCCTGCAGCCCAGGAGGGCTCTTCTGACTCAGACCCAAGGCCAGATCTAGTAGCCCTGGATGACACCCGTAGATGTTTTCTGTACTCCACTGCTTCCCTAGAATCCATTGCAGCCTCGACGGGCTCTTCAGAGCCAGACCCCAAGTCAGTTCCTGCAGCCCTGGAGGGCTCCTCTGATCCAGATCCCGAGTCAGTCCCTACTGTCCTGGAGAGCATTTCTGATTCTAACCCTGTGTCTGTTTCTGCAGTCCCAGAGGGCACCCCTAGAAGTGTTCCATACTCTAAACATCGGCTCAAGTCTGCCCCAATGGACTCTTTCCCTAAGAGACCCTTTGTCCCATGCCCCCCACCCTGGGTATCTTCTGGCCCTTCAACCTCACCCTTCAGATTGTCGGGACCTTCAAGCTTCCCCTATCTGTCTCCCCCCAACTATCCTAATTTTTCCCTCCGAGTCCCAACCCCTCCAAGTCTGAACTACCTGAGACCTCCCAGTCTTGCTTCCCACCCTCCCCCCCAGTTTGTTTCCCCTGACTTTTCCACTACGCCGGTCCCCCCATTGGTACCTTCCTGGGCTGGTATGCCTGGTTTGGACGCCAGGAGGCGTCCTTTGAGGGAGGGGTACTGTCATAGCCCTTCCTTGTCTGTCCTTTCAGTGTTGCCTACGTTTTATGTGTCTATGTTTGTGTTGTGTTTAAACACATGGCTAAGCATTTTTTTGTGTCCACCATGTGCTGCTCTGTTCCCCCCTCTTTCTTTCCTACTGCCACACCCCCTTGTTTAACCCTCGTCTAGTCCTTGTTAGTCTCAGTGTTTACACCTGGTCCTCATGTTCTTTCCTCCCTTTATAATGTGCTCTCTTCCCTCATGCCTTCGTCGGTTCATTGTTGCATGTTGCTTCTTGCTACTTGTTTCATGTTGTTGCCATTCTGTGCTTGTTTATCTGTGCTGTTGTTTGTGAGAGAGTTGTCTTTGTCTAACGTTTGTTTTGGTTTTTCAGTTGGCCTTCAGTATCATCCCCATCTGGTTAATCCTTTTCAAGTTTGTTTTGTTTAAGATATTCTATTTATCTTATTTCGTAGCTTTAAGTGTTTAATTCCCTTTTATTGGTTTTGTTTATTTCAGTTAATTATCAGTAAGTTAAAAGCTAATTTCATTTCTCTTTGCTTTTTAGTTTGTCTTGGTTATTTAGTTTATGATTTTGTTTTTTAGTTTAGTTTTTCCCAGTCTGTGTCTGTGTGTGTTTGTGTTCATCCAGCCTTGTCTGCTAAGAGTCCCTGGTTGCTGGTGTCCTGTCAGGCTGCTGTAGGACTCAAGTCTTCCTTTGTCTACCTGCTCCACCCAAGATTCCCCAGCACGACTCCATTCCCCTCCGTTGGACTGTTTCACCAAAACCTCTCTTCATATCACATTGTCAATAAACACCCCTTTTCTCATTCTGCATTTGGGTCCTCCTTCCTCTAACCGTGACAATGCACTTTTGGCATTATCATGGCAGCACTTTTTCATTATCATGCTTTAATAGAAAAGTCATTCTTTTTACACATTGTGTGTCAAGTTCTACTTTTGATTGTTAAAAATAATATGCAGTTTTAACAAATGCATCAGATTATCATTCATCTTCCAAATATTGACTGGGTACTTCCTCTGTGGTATTCCTGGTAACCACACTGTTTGTCTGTTCTTTGCAAAGTATTGCCAGTTTCACTGCCTTACCAGGCGTTTACCTACTGTTGTGTTTGCCATTGTGTTATGACCTTTTTGCCTGCCTTTTTGACTACTGCATTTTGGATTTTGGACTGTGTCTTATTTGCCTTTTCAGACTGCCTCTTTGTTTGCTTGACTTTGCCTAATTTATAATTACGATTCTGCCTTTGTTTGATGTACGCTGTTTGCTTAATAAACCTCCAGCATTTGGATTAATTTCACCTCCATGTCTTCACCTACGTCTCCCTCACAGAATACTTCGGCTAACATCTATCCATTGAAGGTTTCTCAGTTACAAGCAGCTTTCCACTATCAAAGTGGAATGATTTCTGGATATCAGGAACAGCTGATGCATCTAAGGGATGCCAACAATCATCTCATCCAGTACATGCATTCTCTCCCTGCTGCTCATAGCTCACTGGTAATACTGGCATTACCTGATAAGTATGGTGGTTCACCAGAACTTTGTCATGGCTTCATTCATCAATGTAAAGTCTTTTTCACTCATCAGCCCGAAACATATACTCATGATACTACGAAAGTTGCTGTCCTTAATAACTGGAAAAAGCTTAAGACTTGGCATCCGCTGTTTGGGAGAGTGATTTACAGTACAGTCTTCGTTTGACCATTTTATTTCCCAACTCAATTAAGTTTTTGGTTGTCCTGAAGGAGGACAAGACATCTCTGAACAAATGCTTGATCTTTGCTTCATACGACTCTTGCACACGTGTGGTTCTATAGTTAACAAATTAACGTGATCAGTAATAAAGTCGCATGATTGTATGATGGACACCAGCAGCACTACAAATGTGCTGAGTCATAGCCATACAATATGCATGTAGATTATAGTAATGCAGACATATTAAATACTCAAACATTACATTAATAATGCAGCAGTTGTACATCATTTAAACTCAAATAACTGACAATCAAAGTAGTATAATATAATATACTGTCAAGTAGGGTTGTAACGGTATGAATTTTTCACGGTATGATAATCGTCTAAAACAATACCACGGTTTGACGGTTTCGCGGTATACGGTATGTTACAAATGTTACAAAATAATATAACAGTGAAGCAAATTTGACTTTTTCCAAATAATATATTTTTAGTTACTATAAACAACACCACTTACAATGAACAAATAAAAATAAGAAAATAATAAATAATGTGTCAAAGTCCAAATAAAGTCCAAATAAACATGGTGCAAATCCTCAGTAAAAAATAGATATAAATATTTACTATACTATAAATAGTTACATAACGAAACTAGATTCAATATGGAACATCCTTAGGTTTTATGTGCCAGCATAGATATGGTTGTCTGCAATGCAGACAAACAGCTGCACCTTCATTTGCGTCTTTTGAAAACAGCAAGAGCAGCAGCTCGTCTTTGCTGTGTCACTGTTTTGTCATGTTTCTGTGCTGCTGTGCATGCAAAAGTACTTAGTATGAGAATTATTTCATGCAAAACTTTTTTTTTTTGCGTTTTATTTAGCCGCGCATAAATGTATGCCTATCTCTCATTCCGTGTTGTTCAAAAAGCTTGGTCCACAAACAAAAGCGAAACCTATGCTTATTGGTTGTGATATAGCAAGTTTGAACCAATCTGGGCATGGAGGAGGGACAATGCATCAATGTATCATGTCTGATTTGTCCGGAGACACAGTGACGAGCGTTTCTTTGTCAAATCAGCGTTGTCAAATGTTGATGACGTAACCGCACTGATTCCGGAGCCTCTGAAAGTCCGCGAATGTTATGTGATACAGCACTGGAAAGCTGAGATTCTCTTCTTTATGCCAATCTTTGAATTGTATGAATCGGATCAGCGGATCAAAAGTTATTAAACATTTAAGAGCAATACTTATTTTTAGCCGCGGGCGGCTGTCTCGGTCTTTAAGGGTTAAAACCGTTGATATGCAATTGTTCATGGTATGATAATCGTGCACGTTCAAATCGTGGTAAACCGTCATACCGGTATATTGTTACAACCCTACTGTCAAGTGAAACTCACGTTTTCTCAATGACGCACTTGCAAGGATCGTCACGAGCGAGACTTCAGCACCGCCTATAAGCTTGCATAATTCAGTTGATTCTGAACTGAATTGATTTGCAGTGGCGACTAAATACGCCACACCTTCTAAATCAGAGATGACATACCCGCCGTACAACACCTATTTTAAATGTGCATAAACTGAACAATGGCATTTTTTACAATGTGGTCCCTTCATGCAAGTACCAACTTATATTGGGCCATCCTTGGATGGCCGTTCATGATCCTGTCATTTTATGGAACCACGGTGAACTCACTTATTGGTCACCTTATTGTATTAAAAATTACCTAACAAAGACACTGTCATTTTCTTGCCTTTCCACCAGCACTGAAAGCCTTGAAATTGAAGTATGTTCGACTCTCCCAGCTATCTATCACCAATATGCAGATGTCTTTAGCAAGTCCAAGGCCACACAACTTCCCCCTCATCGTCCTGGGGACTGTGCTTTTGAACTATTGCCTAACATGTCCCCTCCCAAAAGCAAAGTGTACCCTCTCTCTCGTCCTGAGAACCAAACTATGGAAAATTACATAGAGGAGGCTCTTGTGTCTGGGTATATTCGGTCCTCTACATCACCAGCGACTGCTAGATTCTTCTTTATAGAAAAGTAGGATGGTGGGCTACGCCCTTGCATCGATTATCGGGAGCTAAACAGTGTCACAGTTTAGATATCCACTACTCTCAGTTCCATCTGCATTGGAACAGCTAAGAGAGGCTCATATCTACACTAATAATAAAGTTTCTAAATTTTAAACAAAAAGAGCAGGTGTTAAGAATGGCCAGGTCCAAGGGCGTGATTTCATACAAGGAACACACACTTCGTTTTCATTCAGATGTTTCGGCTGAAGTTCACAGGAAACAAAGAGCGTATGATGGAGTGAGACAGAAGCTGCGAGAGAGAGGAATCGCTAAACACAGGATCATATATCCGGCCCGTCTACTTCTTACTCATCAGGAGAAATCAAGGGTGTTTGACACACCGGAGGCAGTCGAACGTGTTATGTATGAACTTTTATGGACACTCAATAACTCAGTCTACACATTAGTCCAGATGAAAACACTAAAGCTTCCGCTTTATTTTCCACGCGCACGCACCACATGCACGCGCACGCACTTCAACAAATCTTATAACATGCTGAACACAACAATTCTCCCCCTCCAAGAACTAGATGACTTAGTAAACAAGTTTTAATGTGGCAGCCAAAACAGCAGACACATCTTAACCTTTATGCATGAAAGTCTATGATATAATCTTTAAGATAGGCGGGACGAGTCTTTGCCCGAACTGGTCTACCTCCCAAACCCTCCTGTTGTTGCATTTCTGGAACATCCTGGATAGGATCGTGCAATGTTTGGGAAGGACAGGGGTCAGTTTCTGCCAAGAGTGGTGGCGAATCAGGCTCCGCCTGTTGTGGGGGCTCCCTGAGCTGACGACCCTGAGGTGCCTGGTATAGCTGCTGCTGTACTGGCTCAGGTTGTGGGGTTGGAAAGTTTATTCCTCGTGTTGCTGCCCCCCTTTGGTTCTGTTGCCCTTGGGCCTCTTGTTGTAGTAAGGGGAATAGGCACTTTTTGCAATCTACTTGCATGCCAGCGAGAACCATCACTCAACATATATGTGTTTGAGCCTAACCGACGAACTACTTGGTGAGGTTCAGACCAGAAAGATGCCATTTTACTGCTACGGTGGGGTCTGCGGGCCCGCAACCAGTCCAGTACCTCGATGTTAGCATGCCTAACCCTGTGTCGTTTGTTGAAGTTATTTTTCATACGATCCTGGGGCCTCATGTATCAACGCTGCGTACGCACAAAAACTTTGCGTACGCCAGGTTTCACGCTCAGAATCGCTCACGTTTGGATTTACTAACAATGAACTGAACGTAGGACTGTGCGCAGGTTCACGGCAGCTTTCTGGCAGGCGTACGCACATTTTTTGTGCGTGTCTGTTTTATTTCCATTGGCGACTCCTAGAGGCAGTTGTGTTAAATTCTTCTCTACAAAGTGTCTGATCCTTGCAATGGCAGCTGTATGAGACGGGTTCATATAGTAGGTATGTAAGATTTCCATACCATACAGTTGACCAGCTAAACATTAAAGCACAATTTGCAGCGGTCGCCTGTTTTCCCAATGTAATCTGAGCTATCTACTGCACACACATTGCTATAAAGACACTATCTGAAGATGAATTTGCATGCGTGAATCAGAAACATTTACATTCAATAAAGGTGCAAATAAAATATGATGCACAAACTTATTGATGATTCCTACTTGTCTTTCTCGTGATAAATAGTTGGCAAAATCTGATATGTAGCGGGGAAAATAAGAAGAAAGAGTTCATCAGACGCTGGATTCGAGCCGAGCTCGAACGTGTCAATTCATGATCACCTGCTTCTTATGAGGTGCGCCACTGAGACTGCTAAGGGTACTGCAACATTTTACAGATATAAACCACACTATTTCTTTTTTAAATGCACTCAGTGCGATGTTCAGACCCAACTGTGTTAACCGTATCAGCAAAACTCTCCCACTCTATTTTTTTCTTTTGTTGTTAATTCCGGAGAACAAACTTGCAAATAACACCGCTTTTCTCCGGTCTACCTCCGAAAGAAGCACCTCCAATTCACATTCTGTTCAAAGTTTCTCTTTTTGCTTGATTTTGCCGTTGCTTTTTCGTTGGGTTTCCCATTAGCATAGTCATTAGCATATTCATACGGGGGAGGAGGCAGGGAGGGGTTTTGTGCTCGTGCATGTTGCGCTCAGTTTCACGTTCATTCAGATGTACAAAAGAATATGCGTGAGATTCGGCGTACGCAGTGTTTCATACATCTGAATTTTTTTCTGCGTACGCACATTTACAGCTTTGTGCGTACGCAATGTTTTAGTAAGATTTCCACGCAAGTCTTCGTACATGAGGCCCCTGGTTTGTAGTGACAGCCACTTTGGCCACCAGACCAGATCCCGGCATCTCTGCTTAAATTTCACAATGCCTAAATGGCCCTCATGCACCATTGATAGGACACGGGCACGCAAGCTGCTTGGCACTACTGTACAGAGACCCCTGGAAACACACACATCACCCCAGCATGACAGTTCATTCCGCACCCTCGCAAATGGCACCAATTCCTCAGGTACTCGTGCAGGCCACCCTGAGCGTATATATGTGCGAATAGTTGATAGTATAGGGTCCTGCTCAGATTCTTTCTGCAACTCCTCCAAGGAGACAGCCGATTGCAGCGGTGCATGGAGCATCTGAATGAATTCTGGCTCTGCATCGTTACTGCTTGGTGGGACTGCCGGTGTGGGTGCAGTAATAGATCTGGATAAGAGATCTGCTACCACATTGTCTCTCCCAGGTGTGAATTTGAGTTGATAATCATACTGTCTCAGGCGCTCACCCATCTGTGTAGGCACAGAGGTTTGTGACTTGAGCCGGAAGCTGATAAGAGTGCGGTAAGCACCTGATGATCTGTGCGGAGTGTGAAACGTCTGCCATAAAGATATAGATGCCACCGCTCTGAGGCCCAGACACAGGCAAGGGCTTCCCGTTCGCCCACAGAGTATCGCTGTTCAGTGGGCATCAGGGCCCTGGACGCAAATGCTACCGGCCTTTCAACACCATCCTGTTCTTGTAAAAGAACAGCTCCCAGTGCCTGTGTGGAGGCATCACAAGTGACAATAGTCAGACTGTTTGGGTCAAAGTGAGCTAGAATGAGAGGTGTGGTTAGCTGAAATTTTAGAATTTTGACAGCCTCAGTGCATTCTGCAGTCCAATTCCACGGTTCATCTTTCTTTATTAATTGGCGGAGGGGTGCTGTGGTTCGGGAGGTAGAAACCGCAGGTAGTATGCTGTCATGCCCAAAAATGAAGCTACCTGGGAAGTGGAGGAGGGTTCTGGGATTCTGTGAATGGCCTCGATATTTGACTGAAGCGGGGCAATGCCTTGGGATGTGAGACGAAACCCAACAAAATCAATGGCTGACATAGCAAATGTGCATTTCTCCTCATTCAGTGTGAGATTATGCTCCATGAGCGCGGTAGCCACCCTGTAGAGACGAACATTGTGTTTGGATATCTGCTGCATGCACTACAATGTCATCCAAGAAACAGCAACCCCGGGGATACCAGCCAAGATAGTTGTCATCACCTTTTGAAAACAGCTGGGGGCGGAGCTTAAGCCAAATGGCATGCGTGTGTAGCGATATATCCCTGTGTGTGTGACAAACGCTGTGAGGTTTCTGCTAGAAGGATGCAGTGGCACTTGCAAATAGCCTTGTCGCAGATCCAGCTTTGTGAACACTTTTGACCCATAGAAATGAGTGGTCAGCTCCTCCGTGTGGGTAAAGGGTTTTTGTCTGGTATAACAGCCTTATTGACAGATCGCAAATCCACACATACCCGAATTCCACCAGACTTTTTCCTAGCAATGACCAGGTTAGAGATCCAGGGGGCAGCATTGACTGGTTCAATCACTCCTATCGCCAGCATCGTTTGAAGCTCTGCAGTCACTTCATCCCGCAGTGCGAGAGGGATTCTGCGCAAGGGTTGAATGACTGGCGACACCTCCGGATCCACCAGCGGCCTGTGGGTGAAAACTGTGAGGCACCTCAGTCCTTTAAACAGTGCCGGCCATCTCTGCTGCCATGTAGTGGTGATGTGGTGGATATCCGACCCCTTGTTGTCTCGCAGTGTGAATCCTAAACATGTTAAAAGGTCCAATCCCAGGAGGTTGGCACCCCGCTCAGTAATATAGAAAGGAAATGATGGTATGTGTTTAGAGCCATGAAGAACACCCAGCATAGTGATCTTAGAGCTGTCGTAACCACAAAGAGATGTAGAGAGCTGTTGCAGTGGCAGATGGGAGAAGAACTTGTGGTATGTGTTGGCATTGAGCAGAGAAGCTGCCGCACCCATATCCAGCAACAGTGGAAGGCTCACCTCACCAAGGAGTACAGTACATGTCCTAAAAGCTGCTTGCCCTCCTGAAACATGTCTGATTTCAGTGCAGTTAAACGGAGCATGTGGGTGTCGCTTCTGTGATGCTTGAGCAGCTGGTGCAGAACGGCATACTTTTGCAAAGTGATTTTTTTTTGCAATTCCTGCAGATCTGTCCTCGTGCAGGACAATTTTGAATAGAGTTGTGTGAATTAGATCCACAATTGCTGCAGAAAACTAAACTTCTATGATTTCCTTGATGCTGTGTAAGCTGCACTGGAAAACATGTTTCTTCAGTTTTTGTATTATGTGGGGATAATGGGCCGTGGTTTGTAAGACAGACAGATCGCATCTGCTGTAACGGTACGTCCGCCAGGGGGCGCGCATCTGCCAGCAACGTAGAGCATTCAGTGGCCGCCTCCTCCTGCACAGCTATAGCAACAGCATGATCTAAAGTTAATTCATCAGTTTCCAGCAGCAGTTTCTTCCGGGTCTTGTCACACAATTTCCCCTCGATAAACTGATCCCGAACAATCTGATCTTGAAGAGTTTCATAATTGCATGAGCGTGCCATATCTCGCAGATTAGTTATGTAATTCTGCACGGACTCACCCGAGTGCTGAAGCCGTTTGCGCAGCTTGTATCGGCGCAGCAGCACGCGCTGTTGCCCGGTGAAGTGATTCGCGAGGAGAGCAACTGCTTCCTCATATGTTTGTGCATGTCCCAGAGCACGATATATTCTCTGTCCCTCCGCCCCGAGACAGTGGCGAAGCAGAGCGATTTTTCTCCGATCGGAGATGTCTGTGAAATCCATAGCCTCAAGGTACACTGTGAAACCATCTAACCAGTTCGCCCATGGAATAGGCGGTTTGCCAGGCACTGGGAGGAAAGGTGGTGGTGCAGGTAAGCTAAATACAGCCATCTTCGTCGCCAATGTTATGTATGAACTTTTATGGACACTCAATAACTCAGTCTACACATTAGTCCAGATGAACACACTAAAGCTTCCGCTTTATTTTCCACGCGCTCGCACCACATGCACACGCACGCACACGCACAAATCTTATAACATGCTGAACAAAACAGAACGCTTCATAGAAGAGGTAGAAGGTGAATAAAACTGGGCTCATTCCAGTTGGAAGATAAATGCCAGATGTAAAATAATTCCGATCATCCGCGGAAGGTTATTCGCGTTTTGCTGTGAAGACTCTGTGACTAAAAGCATTTGTAAAATAATAACTTGGGGTTTTCTGTAAATGACATAAAGTGTGTTAATAGTTTCATATAATATGCGAGAATAATGTTAAAAACAATAGGGTTGTTTGTGACAACTATAGACAAAAGTACCTGATAGTTCCTCACGGGGGTGTGGACCAATCAACACCATATACGGAAAATAAGGGGTGGGGGAATTCACGCAGTAGTATGGATGCTACTGGGGAAATCAGGTTGAATGTTGAAAGTTCATTTGTAATAGGAGTGTTGTTCAAGACTGTTTATATATTTTTTATTTTTTGCTTCTCAGTATTTAAGGCTTTTGAGATTGTAAAAGGTAAAACGCCCATAAATAAGAAATGTAACAAATCATGGGGGAGACAGGGAATGTGAAATTTGTAACTTGGAATTGCAGAGGATTGGGCAATATAAAAAAAAATAAAGCAGGTAATGGATAGGATCAAATACCTACAGGCAAACACAGTTTTTTCTTCAAGAAACGCACATGGTAAAAAGTGAAACAATTAAGATTCATAGGAGATGGCAGGGGCAAGTATTTGAGGCTTGTCACACTTCTAATGCAAGAGGAGTAATGACTTTAATTCATAAATCAGTTCCAATTCATGTACAGAAAGTAATTAAGGATACACTAGGAAGATATATTATCTTACAATGTAAATTTTTGTCAGAAAATATAAATTTAATTAACATTAATGGTCCAAATGATGACAATCCTAAACTTTTTCATTATTTATTTTTGTTAATTGTCACTCTGCCTGGATACTACCTTATTGCAGGGGATATGAATTGTGTACTAGATCCTGCTAAAGATCGTTCAACAGGAATTGATAAAACACATACTAAAGCTAGGAAAGAGATACTGGAATTTATGAAAGATCTAAATTTGTTAGATGTTTGGAGGGATCTTAATCCTGCAACAATATCATATTCCTGTTATTCAGGTATGTATCATACATACTCGCGTATTGATTACTACTTAATTTCAGCACAATTGCTTAACAATATAATAGATTGTAGTTATCATAGTATAGTCATATCTGACCATGCAGCAGTATCTTTATCATACAACACTAAAAAATTAATACAAAATTCAAATAAATGGCGTTTCCAGATAGGATGGCTTCACGATCCAGAGTTTGTAGAATATTTAGGCAAACAAATCGATTTGTATTTTGAAATTAATAAGTCTGAAACATCTGCTTGCATTAGATGGGAAGCATTCAAAGCTTTTATTAGAGGACATATAATTGGGTTTTGCAGCTCCAAAGCTAAGAAATCTAGGCAAGAAATTAAAAAATTAGAAGATCAAATTAAAAAACTAGAAAATAAAACTTTTTATAAAACCATAGATACCGCAGAAGCAAAAGAGAAACTTTTAATACTCAGGTCGCGATATAATGAAGTGTCAGCAAGTAGGGCAGCATCAAAAGTATTAAGGTTGAAACAAAAGGTCTATGAATATGGTGATAAATCAGGACGGTTATTAGCTTGGCAAATTCGACAACAACAAACAGAACGTACAATCACAACCATTGAGAGTTTAACTGGAAATATAGTTGACCCAGAGGAGATCAATGAAACATTTAGAACTTATTATGAAATGAGTATAGCTCAGGGTGCTCACTAAATGTAGATATCCAAGCGCAATTTTTAGATGGTCTAAATATACCTCAGATATCAATTAAAGAAAAGAAAAAATTAGATGAAGACTTCACATTACAAGAAATAAGAGAAGCTATTGACTCTATGAAATCAGGAAAAGCTGCAGGCCCAGATGGGCTCCCTTTAGACATTTATAAGATGTTTAAAGAAAAGTTGCTAACTCCTTTTATGGAAATGATAATAGAGGCATATCATCAAGAACTTTTGCCTACATCAATGAGAGGAGCTTTAATTACATTATTACCGAAACCAGGGAAAACAAACACAAAATGTAAAAATATGCGCCCAATTAGTTTATTGAATTCAGACACAAAAATATTAAGTAAAATTTTAGCTAAGAGGTAAGAAGGTACATTACCAATTTTAATAGGAGAAGATCAAAATGGTTTTATAAAGCATAGGCAAGGATTTCACAATGTTCGAAGAGTCCTAAATATACTGTCACGTATAAAAGAATGTTCAGGTGAATCCAAGTGCGAGTTAACAAAAATAATATTTATTGACACAGTCAAACAAAAAGCAAGGAATGAATGTAGTGCTAGTGCTAGGAGAGATCGGGCAGGAATCAGGGTCCAGAAAACAGTCCTTAGATCCTAAGCACAGACAGAATAGCACACAATAAGCACACGTAACGCACTGACAAAGACACACAGAAAACGTGGCCCATATATAGGCCAGAATATGAGCCTCAGCTGGCGGGCTCATAAAGCCAGCTGAGTGCCGTCATCACACGTGATCAAAACAGATACACGTGGAGAACAAAAACAAACCAACATGATCAAACAAACAAAATCGCAACCGTGACATTACCCCTCTCTCAAGAGCACCTCCTGGTGCTCCCAGAAGCGCTTACCTGGCGATTGTAATCATCGATAAGAGAGTGATCCAATATGTCCTTTGCAGGCACCCAAGTTCTCTCCTCCGAACCGTAACCTTCCCAGTCCACCAAGTACTGAAATCCTCGCCCCCTCCGTCTCGAGTCCAGAATGCGCTGAACCGAATAAACGGTCTCCCCATCTACGAGACGCGGCCAGGTTGGGGGGGGTGGGGGGGGAGGGGGGTTTGGGGGGTGAGGGGGACCGGAGTGGGCGGGTTAATCGCCGTATAAATAAAGGGCTTTAATTTAGAAACGTGAAACACGGGATGTATTCTCCTGTACGCTGGAGGAAGTTTAAGGTGGACTGCCACCGGACTAATGATCTTGATGACAGTGAATGGGCCAATAAATTTAGGTGCAAGTTTATTACATATGGAACGCAAGGGAATATTCTTAGTTGAAAGCCACACTTTTTGACCGACGACGTAAATGGGAGGCTTCGACCGGTGGCGATCGGCTTTAGCCTTGGTGCGCGCACCCACTTGGAGGAGGGTGTGTCTGGCCCTGTTCCTAGTGCGTCGACACCTCTGGACGTGGGCTGAGGGGACCGCTGAGGGGACCGCGACTTCGGATTCCAGACTGGGAAAAGATGGTGGCTGGTAACCTAAGCTAGACTGAAACGGAGAAAGGCCCGTAGCCAACACTGGTAATGAATTGTGTGCGTACTCCACCCATGGGAGCTGCTGACTACAAGAGGAGGGATTCTGGGAAACCAAACAATGTAACATGCGCTCGAGATCTTGATTGGCCCTTTCGGTTTGTCCGTTACTCTGAGGATGAAAACCAGAAGAAAGACTTACAGTCGCTCCCAATAAATGACAAAATTCTCTCCAAAATTTAGAGACAAACTGAGGCCCCCTGTCAGAAACCACATCCGTCGGGAGACCATGAATGCGAAAGACGTGATTAATGACAGCATCCGCTGTCTCTCGGGCTGAGGGTAATTTGGGCAGAGGAATAAAATGAGTAGCCTTCGAGAACCGGTCCACAATGGTCAAAACAGCCGTATTGCCACCAGATGGCGGGAGACCGATGACGAAATCTAGCGAAATGTGCGACCAGGGTCTCGAAGGCACTGACAGCGGCTGAAGGAGTCCAGCAGGGGGGCGATTAGAAGTCTTAGAAACAGCACAAACAGAACAGGCCAAAACTAACTCGCGTATGTCCTGTGCCATAGCTGGCCACCAGAATCGCTGTTTAACTAAAAATAATGTACGACTCACCCCTGGATGACAAGCCACTTTAGAGGAACGTCCCCATCGAATAACGTCAGACCGAATCCCCTCCGGCACAAACGAACGACTGGGTGGGCATCCGACCGGGGGCGTTACCCCGTCCAGGTCTGTGCGAACCCTGCTCTCGATCTCCCATGTCACTGCAGAAATACAAATCTTCTGGGGAACGATGGGCTCAAGAGACGTATTGCGCTCGGAAGAATCAAAAAGACGGGATAACGCGTCGGGTTTGATGTTTTTGGAACCCGGCCGATAAGAGATGGTAAAGTCGAAACGTCCGAAAAATAATGCCCACCGAGCCTGCCTGGAGCTGAGACGTTTGGCGGACCTGATGTATTCGAGGTTCTTATGATCGGTCCAAACAATAAAGGGAACCCCCGAACCCTCCAACCAATGACGCCACTCCTCCAAAGCGAGATTGACAGCCAACAACTCCCTATTACCAATGTCGTAGTTTCGTTCTGTGGGAGATAATCGGTGAGAGAAAAACGCGCACGGATGAATTCTGTCATCCGAGGCGGCTCGCTGGGACAGGATAGCGCCCACCCCCACCTCTGACGCGTCAAGCTCCACCACAAACTGCCGGGAGGGATCAGGTGTCACTAAAATGGGAGCTGAAACAAAGCAGCTCTTCAGTTTGGAGAATGCAGCCTGTGCTGCACTCGCCCACATAAAGGGAGTTTTGGAGGAGGTTAAGGACGTCAGAGGTGCAGCGAGCTGGCTGAAATTGCGAATAAAATGCCGGTAAAAATTGGCGAAGCCCAGAAATCTCTGCAGGGCCTTACGAGACTCCGGAATTGGCCAATTTACCACAGCCTGAACCTTCTCTGGATCCATGCGCACCCCCTCGACTGACACAATGTGTCCTAAAAAGGGAACAGACTGTGCATGGAACACGCATTTCTCCGCCTTGACAAAAAGCCCATTCTTTAGCAGCCGCTGAAGCACTCGCCTGACGTGATGCACATGTTCCTGGAGAGAACGAGAAAAAATCAGAATGTCATCCAGGTAGACATAAATAAACTGATCTATTATGTCTCGCAACACGTCATTTACGAGAGCTTGGAAAACAGAAGGAGCATTAGAAAGCCCGAACGGAAGAACACAATATTCAAAATGCCCCCTAGGGGTAAGAAAGGCGGTTTTCCACTCATGGCCCTGCTTCATGCGAACCAAATGATATGCGTTACGGAGATCTAATTTCGTGAAAAACAAAGCCCCCTGCAGACGCTCGAACGCTGAAGACATCAGCGGCAAAGGATACGTATTCTTCACCGTGATGCTGTTCAGCCCTCGATAGTCAATGCAGGGTCTAAGAGACCCATCCTTCTTTTTCACGAAAAAGAACCCCGCCCCCGCCGGAGAAGAAGAGGGCCGTATGATCTTGGCCGCTAGAGAATCAGAAATATATTTCTCCATGGCCTCCCTTCTATTCCCCAAGGAATAGAAAGAGAGTATAACTTGCCTTTGGGCGGAGACGTACCTGGCAATAAGTCTATTGCACAGTCATAGGGACGATGAGGAGGCAGAGAAGCAGCTCGAGACTAACTGAACACTCTCTTCAGGTCGAGGTACTCACTAGGCACGTTTGACAGATCCATGCGCTCCTCCTGAAACACAGAACAAGAAACAGCAGAACGAGCAGACGAAAGACAAGACTGATGACAATTCTCACTCCACGAAAATATAGTATGAAGACCCCAGTTAATATGAGGCTTATGGAGAATCAACCAAGGATGACCTAAAACCATAGTATGTTGAAACTGTCTGTTAAAAAAATTAAATGTTTTCAACATGATATCCAGATGTGATCAGTTTTATGGGTTTAGTGAAGTGAGTGATAGTGGGAAGCGAAAGTCCGCTGAGTGCGCGTACTGCAATGGGTTGTGACAGAGCTATAACCGGAAGTTTAAAACTGAAAGCAAAACTGGAGTCTATGAAATTTCCCTCCACCCCGTAATCGACAAGGGCGTGGGTGTTCTTGCTTCCGGAACCATGTTATGGTGACAGGCAGTAATGTGACCGCTGCAGAGGATTTGTCCAAACTGATTTCACCCATCAGTAACCTCTTACCTTCTTACCTACGATGGGTGTTGTCTTTTACGGGACAGGAAGCCACCCGATGCACCCCCCCCCCACGCAGTAAAGGCAGAGTCCCTCACTTCTCCGACGGCACTTGCTCCAGGTCAGCGCTACTCATCTCCGGCGCCACTGCCAAGACCGGAAGCTCAGGAACAGGATCCGGAAATCTGGCAAGCCTCAAGCGACTCTCACGGAAGAGCAGTCTGGAATCCACCCAGATAGCCAGATCCACAGAGGCGGCCCGATCAAAGACCTTTTTGAGTTCTTTGGAGAAAAGATCGAAGGATGGACAACATGGTAGCTTTTTCTCCAATGCTGTGGTACCCCATTGGGCTGCTCTTTCAGAAAAGAGGGTGATTACGAACGCCACCTTGGACTGCTCAGACGAAAACAAGGATGGCTGCAGGGTGATGTACAGGGAGCATTTGGCCAGGAAGCACCGAAACAAGTGAGGCTCTCCAGCATAGCAGGTCGGAGGAGGAAGGCGAGGCTCAGCAGAGCAGCTATCGTTAGCAATCACTGGCGCAGGCATCACCTCTGGGGCTGGTGCAGGATCCGCTTGATCTGCTCCAGAACCCAGCTGTTGTACCTGAGTAGTCAGCAGTGAAACCTGCCCAACCAGGGCCTGGATAGCCTGTGCTGTGGTGGCCAACGCTTCATCCTGGCGATCGATCCGGGCATTGCTGGTTGTGAGGAACTCAGAAATCTGTGATGCACTCGCTGGATCCATGGTGAAGGTCAGTTCGTTTTGTCACTTATAAAAGAATGTTCAGGTGAATCCAAGTGCGAGTTAACAAAAATAATATTTATTGACACAGTCAAACAAAAAGCAAGGAATGAATGTAGTGCTAGTGCTAGTGCTAGGAGAGATCGGGCAGGATTCAGGCAGGAAACAGTCCTTAGATCCTAAGCACAGAATAGCACACAATAAGCACACGTAACGAACTGACAAAGACACACAGAAAACGTGGCCCATATATAGGCCCGAATATGAGCCTCAGCTGGCGGGCTCATCAAGCCAGCTGAGTGCCGTCATCACATGTGATCAAAACAGATACACTTGGAGAACAAAAACAAACCAACATGATCAAACAGACACTCCGGTAAAGCGCACAAACCTGCAACCGTGACATATACTTTATGAACAAAGAGGTGAACAAGATACTGCTCTATTATCATTGGACGCTGAAAAGGCCTTTGATCGGGTTAAATGGTCTTATTTGTTTGATGTGATGGATAGATTTGGGTTTGGTGAAAAATACTGTAGGTGGGTTAGACTATTGTATAATTGTTCTACGGCAGAAGTGTTGACAAACAATATAGTTTCAAAGCCATTTAGTGTATCAAGAGGATGTAGACAGGGTTCTCCTCTTTCTCCTTTGCTTTTTGCCATCTCCATTGAACCTTTTGCAATAGCAATAAAAAACCATGTGGAATTAACAGGAATTAAGATAGCAATGATAGAACATAAACTTGCATTGTTTGCTGATGACGTCATTCTGTTTCTAAAGCAGCTTGATATATCAATACCTGCTCTACTAGATCTCATCAGTACATTTGGAAAAATATCTGGTTACAAAATTAATAATTCGAAAAGTTCTATTCTATATTTAAATGAAAGTGACAGACAACAACATAATAAGTGTGCTGCAACCTTTAATATTGTAGATTGTTTTACATACTTGGGTATAAAAATTGTACCAAAACTAGAGGATGTTGTGCCATAAAATTATGATCCACTTTTTGAAATTGACTTGATTTGAAATTTGAAAGATGGATGCCCTTATCCATATCTTTAATTGGTCGAATAAATGTTTTAAAAATGAATATTTTACCCAAATATCTATATTTTATTCCAAAATATCCCTTTGCCTCCCCCTAAAAATGTATTTTAAACACTTAAAAAAAATGTTCACTAAATTCATTTGGAATAATAGACGTTCCAGACTCCGTCTAACTGTCCTGTATTTGCAATACGATAGAGGAGGTCTACAATGTCCTAATTTGCATTGGTATTATTATGCTGTGCAACTTAGAACAATAATGTTTTATTTTTTATCTCAAGACTGCCCATCTTGGGTGGAGATGGAATCAATTGGCATTAGTTCTGGTCTACCTTTAAACTTGTATTTATATTCAGCAGAATTTACATAAAAAAAATATTTAAGTGCCAGCTATCCCTTATCTTATTTCAGTCCAATTTGGGGCAATAAAAAATTTAAACCAGGTGCGTTAGATGCAGGTTTCAAGATATGGGCAGAGAAAGGAATTAGAATGATAGCAGACGTGTATGTTAACAATATTCTAATGTCATTCGATGAAATTGTGAGTAAATATAATATTCCTGTAAAACATTTCGTTAAATATTTACAAATACGAGATTTTATCTTTAAATTACAAAATAATTCTCTAGATATGCCATCATTCTCTATTTTGGAAAACGTAATAACAAAAGACTGTTTTAGTGAAGGTTTAATTTCTGCATTATACAAGATGCTGGTGTCAGCATCAAAGGAATCTTCAAATTGTAAACTGGAAGCTTGGAGATTAGATCTTGAGGAGGATATTTCTACAGAGGACTGGATGAAGATGTGCGAGGAAGCTCAATCACTAACAATGAACACTCGTCTAAAACTGTTACAATATAAATGATTGATGAGGATTTATATAACTCCAGTTTTATTGCATAAATATAATGAAAATATTCCAGATACTTGCTTGAGATGTAGGAACCAAAAAGGAACGCTGTATCACTGTATATGGGAATGTAAAGGAATACAGAACTTTTGGAAATGTATGAAAGAAATTATAGAAAATATTCTTGAGGTTTCTATACCAATGTCTCCTTAAATTTTTTTTATTTCATTTATATCCCAAGGAGATCAAGTTAAAAAAGATGGAGCAAATGTTTTTCAATATATGTATTCTACAAGCGAACGGCTTATTTCTTTAAATTGGAAAAGTATATGTGCACCAACTATAGGTTGTTGGCTGAAAAAGATGGTGACAAACATGAAAATGGAAAAAAAATAACTTATATGATAAGAAATAGATATATAATTTTTAATAGAATTTGGGGACCTTTTACGCTGTTTTTAAAAGGTGGTGGATTTGGAAATGTTTTACTAGAAGATTAGTAATAGAGGTCATATTGTATTTTGATGTAAAATACTGGGAAGCCTTTTGTTTTGTTTTTGGTTTGTTCGTTTGTTTGTTGGTTTGTGTTGGAATTGACACATGGAAATGTGTATGTACATGTTACTTAAAATATAATAAAAAGGAATTGGAAAAAAAAAACATTCACATCCTTCCATCCACGGTAGTTATTGCTCAAATAAGTTGGGATCTTATGAAGGAAATACAGTGAGCACCACAAAATGAACCAACCCCACTTAACCGTCAATATGTTCCTCAAACCCTCAGAAATCGCACTGAGGGTTAGGACATCCAGGAATTTATCGGACCATGACTCTAGTAAGGAATGCATTCTGGTGGCATGCCATAAACAAGGACGTTACCAACTTTGTCAAATCTTGCACTATTTGTGCCCAAACCAAGACCTCTTGTAAACTTCCCACCGGCCTACTACAACTCCATGCCCATTCCACACCGTCCCTGGTCACATCTGTCTATTGACTATATTACAGACTTGCCTTTATTCAATAGACTATTCTGGTGATTGTAGACAGATTCTCAAAAGCATGCAGATTGATTCATTGATTCCATTAAAAGGACTACCCACTGCTATGGAAACAGCAATAGAACTCTTTCAACATGTCTTCCGAACCTTTGGAATCCCGGAGGACATAGTATCTGACAGGGGTCCCCAATTCACTTCAAAGGTGTCAAGAGCCTTTTGTAAACACCTGGACATTAATCTCAGTTCAAGTTCGGGCTACCATCCAGAGTCAAATGGTGAAGTAGAAAAAGTCAATCAGAAAATAGGTCATGACCTCAGGTCTTACTGCAGCAGAGAACAGAATAAATGGAATGAATTCCTTCCTTAAGCAGAATATGCTCAGAATCCCCTTACCCACTCATCCACAAGTCTCACTCCTTTTCAGTGTTTATTAGGCTACCCAACCTCCCATCTTCCCATGGTCAGGAGAACCTTCAAAGGTGCCATCAGCAAATGACTGGATTAAGCGTAGTGAACAGGTGTGGAACAGTGCTCAAGTGAGGCTACAGAGAGCTATCCATGCTCAGCGGATTCAAGCAAATCGCAGGAGACATTCCCACCTCAACTACTACCCTGGCAAGAGAGTCTGGCTTGCCAACCGTGATCTCTGTCTATGCCTACCATGCAGGAAGCTCACTCCAAGGTATGTTGGACCTTTTAAAATCTGAAACAAATTAATGAAGTTTATACCTTTTAGAGCTTCCTGCTAACTATTCTATATCTCCTTCCTTTTATGTCTCCCTTCTGAAACCGGTCCACCCTGCATCTGACCCCAGCCCCTCGAGGCCTGAGCCTCCTCCACTTATTTGGAGGCTTGAAACTCCAGGGCTGAAAAGGAGTCCCACTCCGGCCCTGTTTATATCTAATAAACGTAAAAAGGCTGCTGTTGTGCTTTAGTAATATGCAGAATATAAATATAACATTAATACTTGTCTGGATATTTTTAACACAAATCGAGCCTTTTTCATTACATTTCAAACATGTTTGATGCCATTCAGGATTTCAATCTGCCCTCCAACAGCTGCATCACCGAAAAGAAGAGCTGAGGAAAATCGCGTCAGTTTTAATAAATTGGGTTTTAAGTTTTTTAAATACTTATGCTTTATTATCATTAATTAGCTTATTTGTTTGTGTATATAAGGCTTCTATAAGGGGGGGGGGGGTGCTAAGGCTTTTTTGTTGGTAGCAAGACCAATACAATAACTGGCACACTGCGGCCAAATTAACACAACCTATTGCAATTAGAGCTCCACTACGCCACCCAGTACATTACCTGGGACACAAAATACAGGTTCGTATCTCTGACACAAGGGAATGAGACGTTGATGTAGAAAAATAAAGTTCCTTTTATTACAATGCACTTCTCATTGGACCACAAATATTAAAAAGACAGGCACATGTGCTTTAAAAAGGCACTAGAAGGCAATTACAAAATACAAAAAAACAAATCCTCATCCAACCGCAGGAGCTGGGGCTTACCAAAGTCAGGCAGCCTAGGCACTGGGCCTGAAAATGACCCACAGATTCACACGTGCACACTTTTAGATTCCAAAAACACCACACAGTAAACTTCAATGCACACAAGTGAGCAAAAGACTAATTAATCGAAAAAGAGCCACGCCACACAGCAGCCCGACTGCCCGTACTTGACACCCCCAGCTCCTAGGGAAAGAAGAAACCACAATTAGAAAAGAAATAAAACATTTAAGAAAAACAATCCCATATATTAAATGGACTCACAGGGGCATCAAAAACAGACTACTTGAGCAGGTACCAGCTGCCCGGGGGCAGGGAGGTGACAGGCCCTAGCTAAAAATCCCAAACAGTATGTAGTAAAAGTTAAAGCACAAGGTCACAATATTGGAACAGGACAACGCACCAGAATGCAGGTATAGAAGCAAAGCTAAGCAGTCCATTAGACAACACTTATTTTAGGTGTTCCCATTTTTGTAAATATGAAAAAAGCAAAAAATCAAAGCATATGCAAAACAACAAAAACAATGATAGAAAAGCAGGGAAAATAAATAAACAAGACCAAACAAAAAGCAAAACTAAAGCAAAACAAAAAGCAAAGCAAAAGAAACCAAAAGAAACAAAACAAAAACAGAACAGAACAGAAACAAAAGAAACAAAACAGAACAGAAACAAAAGAAACAAAACAACAGCATCCAGCAGTTGTCAAGAGCAGGAGGAGACGTTCAATCCACAGTGCAATCTATGACAAAAGACCACAATCAACCGACATACCTTCCAAATACAGGGATTTATGGGTGTTTCACATACCACTACACGAGATGCCAGTTGTGATGGCCAAAAGTGTGTCCCCACATTAAACATGGGTATATACACACACAACCACACTTTATGATTCTTAATTCAGCATTTCTCATATTAGTTACAGATTCTACACAATAATGACAGACACAGTTTAATACACTTCACATTTTTATTTTCATATCCAATAATTTCATCTCATAAGTTACTAGTTTGGAGTGCACACTTTCTAGTTCTTTTGACAAGATTTATTGAGATTTATTTCTTTAAGTTTAAGTTACCTGTGAGATCCAGGATGGCGTGGCTCAGTGCTCCAGATGAGGTCCGGTTGCTCTAAGGGACCGGCTGGCAACATTTGCCGACATTTTGTTCCGCCTGACCAAACCAAAATACTAATTGGCTGAGGGGGGTGTTGAAATGTTTATTTCTTTATTTTTGTTTATTACTAGTAATTGAATTGCTAGTTTGTTTATATATTGATTGATTAACTTTAAGTGTATTTTTTGCCTATGTTTGGTGGTTGTTTAGTATTAGTTTGTGATGTTAAGTCAACTTTTTGTAATGGACTAGTCCCATTCTTCTGTGTATATAAGTCCCGTTTTTGTGTTTGAAGAGAGGCCTGCTTTTCTTTTTCTCTTCGTTTGTTTGTATGATTTGGTTATGTTTTGTTTGCTTTAAGTCTAGATTTGACTTTAATTTATTCAAATGCTTTAATTTGTCATTTGGTTCATAATTAATAAATTTATTTTCTTTTAGAAACTTTGTGTTCGTTGCCCTTGACTGCTTGGTCCCTCACATATGGTGTCAGAAGGAGGAATCAGCCATGGAGTTGGCGGGGTGGTAAAGAGGCTCGAAAACCCAATGTTTATCACCAGGCCCAATATAACACTGGTAAGCCTCCAACCAGAGCAAACTATGAACCAGTAGTGTTTAAACCACCTAAGAAAATACCTGTTTGTTATTTGTGTAACCAAGAGGGCCATACCAAACCCATGTGTCCAAAGAATGTTGTTAAGCTCTCTCAAGTGTGTCATCTGCCCAGAACGAATGCTGTTCCGGTGAAGCCTGGACTATCTACAAATATGATTACTGTAGAAGTGAACGATAAAGAACTTCCTGCACTAGTTGACACTGGCAGTGATCAAACTTTGGTGCACCGACAGTTTGTCTCTTCTAATCTGATTAATCCTGCTGACAAGAAAGCTATAGGCTGTGTCCATGGTGATGAGAAACTGTACCTTATTTTCTTTTGGAAACTTTGTGTTGGTTGCCCTTGACTGCTTGGACCCTCACACCAGTCATCCCTCCGGCAAAGCCAGGCGACTAACTAGAAAATATAACAAATCAGTTTCTACTCCTTGTCGTTTGATATGCACAGAATGTACCGCTCGTACAAAAGAGCTCTACTTACCTATTGGGAAGACAGCATTCACGGGAGTGCGCATAAGTGTCAACAGAATCACGAGGGAGAGTTCAGCTCTATGAAACGGGATTTCTTAAAGCTCACAACGCCCCACAGTAGCCACTCTATGGTGCAACAGCAGCCGAACAGACACCAGCCTTCCAGAGCAAGAAAAAACTCAATCAAACCCAACACAATTTGAAACAAAAGCGAAAATAGGGCTTAAACAGCCACTACATACCAGACACACGGCAGTGACACACCCACCACAGGCTGGACGATGACGCAACTTCCACTATTCTCCGACAGGCTTTTATACACCTCTTAACAACCCGCAGTTAGTAATGGGCGACGGGCGTACACCAAGGCTTAATGCATAACATCTGCTACATAAATTTTACAGAATGATGGGTTATATTTTACATATTAGGCAACTAAAGCACAACAGCAGCCTGTTTATGTTCATTAGATATAATCAGGGTCGGAGTTGGACTCCTTTTCAGCCCTGGAGTTTCAAGCCTTAGACCGGCCCACCTCAGTTCACGACTAACTATATTAAAATAAGGTAATTTCCAATTCAGTTTCTAATTACACTATCAAATCTTTTTCAAGAAAACAGCTGCTTTAGAACTTCAATGTTCAACAACCTCACAGTTTATACATCTCAACAATAAAATGGTGAAAAAAAAAAGAATGAGGTTCAAACATGGATCGACGACATCGTAACGGAGTGCATTGACCGCTCGACCACAATGGTGCTGTTGTGCTTGTGTGGCCGGAATGATATTTGTATCATCATAATCCTGCAGGCTACATTTTGCTCATAGGGCTGTTGTCACCGACTCGGTCCCAGTCATTGCCCTCGGTGGCCAGCAGAGGTCATCATCACCGGACTTCTAATACATTATGGCTGTTTCTCAATATGCGTTCTTCAGCGGTTTTGCGTCCTCGTGTTCTCGTGAAACGTCATCATCAGCTGCCTAAGTTCAGTTCCAATACTCAAGACCGCAAGTACGGAGGCAAGTGAAACTTCCCGGATGTGTTCTTGATATCGAGGACGCACCGATGCAGACTTGAGCACCGAACTTGCTCTGGAAGTCCCAGAAGTCATTGCGACTGAAGGTGGGAAGCGCTGCATTTTATTTAGATTTATTATTAAAGTTCATAGATATGACTTATTTACCTTAGGAGTTTCCCTAAATGAAACGGTGAGAGTAAACATTACCATGGACATCTTAAGGAATAAACACATTAAGGGTGTTTGTTTGCTGAAATTTTTATTAAAATCAGTTTTATTTATGTTGTGCAACATATATTTATAATGTTTTATGCAAAATATATATTTTGAAAAGGGGAAAAACAATAAATCGTTGTATGAATGCTGTAATGTTTAAATAATTTACCATTTAAAACATGTGAAGGTCATGTGACCATCAGGAAGAACGCAGCATCTCAATTCTCAAAGGGCGCGTTCTCTGTCCTCGCGGTCTCCTGAGTTCGTTCTTCCGAGGACACCTGGCAAGACCGGTCTCCACAAGAACACAAGTCCGTTCTCTGCGTTCTTGGAATTGAGAAACAGCCTATGTCATCCTCATTGACTGATTGTCACACGCACCTGCAGCACATCTAATAATCACCTGGCACACACATATAAGCAGCACTCACACAGACTTGAGTACAAAGTCTTGTTCTGCCCCGGCTAACACTACTGAGCGGTTCACATCCTTGCCTGCTTTCCTGTTGCTTACCTTGGACTGTTTCTCGACCTTGTCTTGCCTGCCACCTGCCCTGAACCCAAGCCTGAATATTGACTTTGATCCTCGCTGCTTGCCTCTGACCCATGCCTGATTACTCACCTTGTGTTTGCCTGCCGCCAGCCTTTTGCGTGAATTTCTTTTGAGTCTTTTCTGACTCCATACAACTCCGCCTTAAAACAGCGAGCTGTGTACACGCCCCTAAAATAACACATTTGAACACATTATAATAAAAAAAATCTGAACTGTGTTTTGAACTGAATCTGAAAAATCTCACTAATTTGTTTTAAATAATAAAGTACCTACAATGAAAGTCAAACTATTAATTTAGAGAGATTGTTTGTCATTTTACTATGTTTTGAATATAATGTGAAATGACAAAAAATGACTAAAAAATGTAGAGATTTTTTTCTGTAAAGTTTTTTTTTTACAGTGAATAAATAATTTGCTAAATTATAACATTATTGTGTATTCCTTTAATGTTTTAAACAGGTTTTTTCACGTGATTAGGTATAACTGGACCAAAATCAGACCTGAATGAATTTCACAGCTTAAATAATTAGTTTGATTATTTCATATAAATAATTAAGCTATTAAAACACTTATTATAAAGAAGTAACATGTCTTATAAACAACCTGAATATGGCACAAACGTCCAAAAGATGACATATTTCGATGTGCAGGAACCATGTAGAAAAGATGTGCGATTCACAGACAGATGATGTAAAAGACGTTGGTTGGATTTTCATTTTAGAACTATTTTTTAACCATGATGCGACACGATGGAGGGACGTCTTTTTAACGGTAATTGGACGTCTATATGTTTGCAAGGAACTTACACCAACATGGGTAGAACATTCAAATTCCAAACAGAAAAGTCAACTGACCAGGCCAAGGCTTGAACCAGCAACCTTCTTGCTGCAAATCAAACGTGCTACCCACTGCGCCACCACAGTTTTTATTTAATTTTTGCATACACAATAAATGTAAGCCTGATAGAATATGTAAACTTAGTTTAAATATATAATTAAATAATAATAATAATTCAAAGCCTGAAAACTGATCACAGAGAACTATCATTTTAAGAGCTTTGTCACGTGCTCAGATTTGGTTGACCAATCAGAGGAAAATGGGCATTTCAGCAACGCCTAAATGTGTATGGTGAATTTTAAAGTCGTTTTCAGCCTAAATCATGTTTTTTCGTTTTTTTGTGAGCAAACGAAAAACCGAAAAATATCCATTTCCTTTCTTCCATTCAAAATAGAAAAACAAATGGTCAAAACGGATACGGACCACAGACCCACCCTTTCTGCCCCTTGCTTTTAGACTTATTGCTGAGCCCACACAGAATCTGAGCATGCAGAAATTCACAGATTTCCGCAATCCACAGATATTTAGCCCATCATTGAGTTTATTTATTTTCTTGTGTAAATGTATGTAAACTTATAATAATTCAGTTTTTAAATTAATTTCAATAATGTTATTAACAAATATGACAATTTCCATGATTTATTTACAATACAGTGTGTAAAATAATATTTTATGTCTTTTGGTAGATATATTATATTAGAGACATGCTTTTTAAAATCAATTTAGTGGATCTAATTGGATTTGCACTGTAAACATTGAATAAAAGTTAGGTAACACTTTACAATAAGGGTGCATTAGTTAACATTAGTTAATGCATTAGTTAACTTGAACTAACAATGAATAACGCATTTATTAAGCATTACCTAACCTTTGTTAATGTTAACTAAACATTTATTTATGTGTTAGCTAATGCATTAGTAAACATGATCTAACAGTAATTAAGGACTTTGTTCAGCAATACTTAATCTTTGTTAATGTTTATTTACACATTATCTAATGCATCTCCACATGAACAGCTTAATTAGTTCATGTTTACTCACTCATACACTAACGCATTTGTTAATGGATTAGATCACTTGATCTTATAATGAACAACACATTTATAAAGCAATACTGAATCCTTGTTCATGAAAACTTGCAATGTTAGTTAACGCGTTAGTTAACATGAACAACATGTTAGCATAATTGGTAAAGCTTTTCATAAGTGCATAGTTCCTGATCAATGTCAGGGACAAAGGAGGACTCTTTTGGAGTGTATTACATCAGAACCTCAGCTTTAACTGTTATTCATGTTTGCTAACACTTTACTAACATGATTTATCATTAACAAAGCATTTATTAATAGAATTATGATCCTTATTGTAAAGTGTGCACTATTTCAACATTATCTAATGCTTAAGTAACGTTAATTAACACTTTACTAACATGATTTATCATTAACAAAGCATTTATTAACAGAATTATGATCCTTATTGTAATGTGTACACTATTTCAACATTACCTAATGCTTAAGTAACGTTAATTAACACTTTACTAACATAATTTATCATTAACAAAGCATTTATTAATAGAATTGTGATCCTTATTGTAAAGTGTACACTATTTCAACATTACCTAATGCTTAAGTAACGTTAATTAACACTTTACTAACATGACTTATCATTAACAAAGCATTTGTTAATAGAATTATGATCCTTATTGTAAAGTGTACACTATTTCAACATTACCTAATGCTTAACTAACATTAATTAACACTTTACTAACATGACTTACCATCAAACCAACAATAACTAATGTTATTAACATCTGTGGGTTCATTTTTGATTTTCCTGGATCCCAAAATCACTCAAAACCGTGTATCACTTAGACTTTCTAAATCTTTATTACTGTACATTACATAACATATACTGTGCAATAATATAAAAAAGAAACAAATAAGTAACATAATAATTATAAAGATAAAAAATAAAGTATAAAAAGTGTATATACATATACATTTAAAACCTTTTTTTTCTTTACAACAATCATTTTTTTTTTTTTATTAAAAGCAATTTCCCCTCATTTTTCATGGCTTGTATTTTGTGTGCAATGCTCTCATCTGCCATAATATCTTCTTGACAATTTTGAGTAAATGCTTAATAATTTCTCTCCCTGTTTATTTTGAATTTCTGTATCGTTCTGCATAGAATAAGAGCTGCAATGGCCAGTTCAGCAATAGCTGCACTCTGCATAACCGTGTTTCGGTCCACACCATACTTTCGGAACGCATCTGTCATGTTGCTTCCTTTGTCAAAAATCTCCAGGACTCCTTTGTTGCACTTAACCACCTTCCATGGTTGAGTAACTAAAATAAACATTAGATTACAAAAAAAGTACATTTGTTAACGTTACAGGAATCATAGTTCATGTTAGGTAATGCATTTACAAACATGAACTAACAATAAACATAATTTATCAACCATTTACTAATGTATTATTAAAATCTTACATTTTACCAATGTAAAATATTAAAATGTATTTCTAAAAGATGTGCTGGTTAACATTAACAAACAATGATCAACTGTTTTTTATTAATTATTGTTAATCAATAAATACTTTAATACATGTATTGTTGGTTCATGTTAGTAAACTATAAGTATGACCTAATATTAAGTTCAGCAATATTAAAAAGTGTTACCATTTGGTAAAAAAGTTTGATTAAAGCTACTTACCAGACATTTCTGTAAATTCATCGTTTGGTTTTTCTTTGGTCTTTCTCCCGCTTGAAGGCAAGAGCTCAAATTACTTTCCTCCATTTAACCGCTTTGCCATCATCAAGCACAACTTCCATTAGCCGCCAGACTGTTGACGAATTATGGGTAGTGTAGTTTTTTTGATGGACTACAAAAGTTTGCCAACGAATTCCTAATTCGCAACCACAATAGCAACTTATATACAACCACATCGCTAAAGAGTTATTGACAAATGCGTCTTCTGGAATTAAATAATTAGCGGTAAAACTTTAAATTAATGATCGCAAATTTTACTTCCGGAACCCTTTCACCTGCGCTCGTGCCCACAAGCCGCGACGACAGCCCAATAAAGAAGTAAACGGAAGTAATAGAATTCAGTGCAACAGCAGGTAAGCAGTGAATTTTAATATTTTAAAACAACAAATAATACTAATTAATTGCATACAGTTAGACATATTTATGTTGCTTTCTGCATGTTGAACGTGAATACATTAACCATTTGTTGTTTGCACAACAAAGATTGATGCATACATGATGAAATCAACTTCCTCCACAAATAAAAGATGAATAATATATAACTTACATGCAAGACATATTACCAAGTGTGCCGCAAGCCTGCGTTTGAGTGAAGGTCTCGGCCGTTAGATCGCCCCCTGGGGGCTGGCTGCAGTACAAGTCATAAAGCTCGCCTCCTCCGTGTTAATGAAGGAGACTTGAGCCCAAATAAAAAAAATAATTACACTTGCAATAAAATGTCCCGAAAGATGGCTCTGGTCGATTAAGGCACTGATTATTGTGCTGAAATAGGTGCAGATCCTCATTTTTGTAAACAGTTTGTTTTTAGCAGTAATTTAATGCTGGGCGTGTCATCAGTTTCTGTCTGAGCGCAGCTGAAGACAAGGCATAGTTGTTGGTATGGAGAAAGCAGTCAGAGGAAAAAACAAATTCAACAGATAATCCAGCTTCAGAGATCCACAGCAGACACAAGTCAAAATAGGCAGTGAACAAGAGAGGACAGATCAGAGCTTGACACAACAGCACTACACAGGAAATGACTATGACTAGCAAGTTATTGAAGTTTCAGACATTTATTGTAATTTCATTACATATAAAATCTCCAGTGAGTAATTATGTAGCCTACTTTATTTTAATGCTTTAATAATATATCATATACCAAAATTACATACAATTAAATAAATTTAGAGATACAGGGAAAACAGGTTTGAGTTAACAGAAGTCAGAGTTAGTCTCCGAATACTTACTTAAACTATGAGAAGAGAAAGAAGAGGTCCTGTAGTTGTGGCGTTGCTCGCTGTAAATGGAATGTTAAACTTAGTGTCATTTCAATAACAGCTGTACAAAATAATAAAGTAATTTTTCATAAGCATGATCTATTTTCCACAATATGGACATGCTGTTTTAGTTAGCATAACTACATTTAATAGTAAATAGAGTAGTATACTTCTTACCTCATTCAATTATTCTTTCCATAGATCAGGAATTACAGCAACACTGATCTGAGGTGAATTCAACACCTAAAAAACATTCTGAAAGACAAGTTACATGAGTAATTTGAAAACAACAGTGAGTGAGTAATAAAAAGGTCTGCTAGTCTAAATTTCTATTTTGATTAGTCTTTTGATGTTTTATTTAAAACCCACTCTTTTCTTTGTTCAACAGGCTATTTTCACATGGAGGTAATCTTCTATTGATAATTTCTGGATTTTAATTATGCGTAAGTTGCATAAAACTCTATTGTTTATTATCTATATTAATTAGGCATATGAACATTAATTTATATACTTTAACTTATAGGGATAGCTCACCCAAAACTGACAATTCTGCCATTTAGCCTCAACCTTTATTTGTTCCAAATTTATTTAGCTTTTTTCTGCTAAACAATAAAGAAGAAATATTAAATAAAGCTGGAAAACTGTAACTATTTAATTCCATAGTGTTTTCCTACTATGAAAGCAAATGCTTACAGTCTTTAGTGTTCAACAGAATAAAGAAACTTAAAGGTTTGGAATCACTTAATATTTACAGGGCAAATAATTTGTGAGTACATATCATTTTTGAGTGAACTGTCCCTTTAACGGGACGCAATCTGCACAGAGATGTTTTGTATTTAAAAGTCATTTTGTGTGTTTTGTAAAAAGTTGGTCGGCTCGTGTGATGAAGTATCATACTAACTGATCAAGATGGATATGGAAAAAATTGAACTTCAAAAACATTAATGTCCATTTGACTAAAGACAAGGCGTAGGTAAATAATCAGGAAATGTTTTATTGAGAGATTTAACATAACGTAATGATTTTAATGTTGTTGTCGTCCGTTAACGGAATGCCAAAATGTTACTCGCTCGTAATAACTTCATTACGGCTTTTGTGTGTGTGTAATGTTGGAACAGATTGTTGTCGAAATCGTAGGTTTGTTTGAATATTCACGATTTACGTATCTTATTTAGCAAGAAGAAATAAAGCATTACTCACTTCTCCTCGGTCGTTGATGAATGAGATGACGGCTTGTTGAAATTTAAACTGATTCAGCTGTGACCAGTAAATGTTGTACAGTGGTCGTCCACGCAACCAAAGTATGCGGCCCTCATGATGTTTAAATGGCAACCTTATGACATCATTGTGACAACGTTTAGCAACAACGTAGAATCCTCAACCTTTTTGCAAGGTTGGTACAATGTTGTAGGAATGTCGCTACGTTGAGGCAACGTTGTGTGTTTGTTGGGATTTAACTTATTTATATTGTATATTTTTCTTTGTGTTTATATTGCATGCATATTTTGCAGTATGGACATGGAACAGGTGGCACAGAAGAAAATGTGTCTTTGGAAGGCTGGGGGTTGCACACACACACACAAAAAAAGCATTTTTGCTTGTTCATCAAAGGTCCAGCAATCACCTTATGCCACTTATTAAACAACATTTGCATCCTGGAAGTACCATGAACCTTGGCAATAACCACTTTCCCAGTTATGCAGATATTAATTATCTTAAAACTAAAAATGTGTTTATGTTTTTATAATTGACATAACTATGTAATGTATTAAAGGTTTTGAAAGTCTGAGTGATACATGGTTTTGAGTATTTTTTGGGTCCAGGAAAATCAATAATGTCTGTTTTAATGAACCCACAGATGTTAGTAACATTAGTTATTGTTGGTTTGGTGGTAAGTCATGTTAGTAAAGTGTTAATTAACGTTACTTAAGCATTAGATAATGTTGAAATTGTGCACACTTTACAATAAGGATCAAAATTCTATTAAAAAATCCTTTGTTAATGATAAGTCATGTTAGTAATGTGTTAATTAACGCTAGTTAAGCATTAGGTAATGTTGAAATAGTGTACACTTTACAATAAGGATCATAATTATATGAATAAATGCTTTGTTAATGATAAATCATGTCAGTAAAGTGTTAATTAACGTTACTTAAGCATTAGGTAATGTTGAAATAGTGTACATTTTAAAATAAGGATCATAATTCTATTAAAAAATCCTTTGTTAATGATAAGTCATGTTAGTAATGTGTTAATTAACGCTAGTTAAGCATTAGGTAATGTTGAAATAGTGTACACTTTACAATAAGGATCATAATTATATGAATAAATGCTTTGTTAATGATAAATCATGTCAGTAAAGTGTTAATTAACGTTACTTAAGCATTAGGTAATGTTGAAATAGTGTACACTTTAAAATAAGGATCATAATTCTATTAATAAATGCTTTGTTAATGATAAATTATGTTAGTAAAGTGTTAATTAACGTTACTTAAGCATTAGGTAATGTTGAAAGTGTACACTACAATAAGGATCATAATTATATGAATAAATGCTTTGTTAATGATAAATCATGTCAGTAAAGTGTTAATTAACGTTACTTAAGCATTAGATAATGTTGAAATAGTGCACACTTTACAATAAGGATCATAATTATATTAATAAATGCTTTGTTAATGATAAATCATGTTAGTAAAGTGTTAGCAAACATGAATAACAGTTAAAGCTGAGGTTCTGATGTAATACACTCCAAAAGAGTCCTCCTTTGTCCCTGACATTGATCAGGAACTATGCACTTATTAAAAGCTTTACCAATTATGCTAACATGTTGTTCATGTTAACTAACGCCGTTAACTAAGATTGTAAGTTTTCATGAACAAGGATTCAGTATTGCTTTATAAATGTGTTGTTCATTATAAGATCAAGTGATCTAATCCATTAACAAATGCGTTAGTGTATGAGTGAGTAAACATGAACTAATTAAGCTGTTCATGTGGAGATGCATTAGATAATGTGTAAATAAACATTAACAAAGATTAAGTAATGCTGATCAAAGTCCTTAATTACTGTTAGATCATGTTTACTAATGCATTAGCTAACATGAATAAATGTTTAGTTAACATTAACAAAGGTTAGTTAATGCTTAATAAATGCGTTATTCATTGTTAGTTCATGTTAACTAATGCATTAACTAATGTTAACTAATGCACCCGTATTGTAAAGTGTTACCAAAAGTTAATAAAAGCTTTATTTTTTATTTCATATATTAAGTTTTTATTTATGATACTCCCAAAATAAATCAGCAAAAAAAAAAAAAAATTCTGCCCAGAAACAGCTAAAAATGTCCACAGATTCTGTCTGGCCTTACTCATCACCAACGTAAGTTACACCCGGTACAGTAGGTGGCGATAATGTTTTGATGGGTTTGTCTCCATAAAACAACAAGAAGAAGAGCGCTCCGTTTCCAAGCACCAACCAGAAGCACATCAAGACTTCTTTTTACAGTTCATCTCCTGGGCTTTAAAATCGATTCTTCTGTTTTCATGACTCGAAACATGGTTAAGAACTATATTTTATTCTAGAGATTATATTTTATCTTCTTCTCCCGAGTAAACTCCTCCGCGTCACACTACTGCAATGGTAAGTAGCTTAGCAATTTTTTCTCACATAAAGCCTTATTTGTGAGCAGTAAACATATGTGGTGTAGTAATTAAACTATTCGTAGAAGGAAACACCGTGAACTAACGTGCATAACACGATCTTTAAGATTAAATAGGATAATGCCAGGGATTAACATTAAGGCATTTCGAATCTGAATATGACTTTAATTTAGCATTATAACTTTAACACATTGTATTTACAGTACAAATGTTACAAGGGAAGTCAAATGCTATGCTGTTCAAATTTTTTTTCTAGCCCTATTCGTGCAATTGCTTCTTAACACCGAATTCTGACAATCGTTCTTTATGAATCTAATGTAGGAGCTGTAACGTTAGACACTGACTGGTTTGAAGAAGGTCAAATATCGGTGAAATGGCATGCTAATACAGTCGTGCACATTGTATGAGCGCGAGAATACAGTTTGTTGTCATCGTGTGGAAATGGATGTTTAAAACAAGTCTTAAGTTAAAAAAAAAATCTCCAAAATGTTCATTTAACTTTAAATTGTATTGTATTATATTAGGTTAGGTTAAACTTTACTGTCATTACACGTGTACAAGTACTACAAGGCAACGAAGTGCAGTTGAAGTGTAACCTGGAATGCAACAGCAGACCCATTTCATAGCGCATGCACAACTTTATGGCTGGTTTTACACAAATCACGACGTCATGAGTTCACTCCACGCACTGAATTAGCATATTTATATAAACACATATTTATATATACACATACACACACACACACACACACACACACACACACACACGCATAATTGTGTATATAAAACAAAATCAAACACGGAGAGTCTTAAAAACCCTTGTGTATGAGCATAGATATATACACTAGATGTCGCCTGGCCTATTGTTGTCTATTGGACGAAATGCGTCAATAGCGCCGCCATCTTGCTACAGGGTAGCGCTCCTTTGAAATGAATGCGGGACCAAGGTACAGTGGAGGACTGTGGCCATGCAAAGCCAGAGATATACACATAAACACATATATCTATGATCGGGAGTTTTCCTGGATGTTAATATGTAATTATTTTTCTAATTATGAAAATTATAATTTTACATCACTTTTCTACATTGATGGATCAGTGACCACACGGGCATTCCTGACAAAAAGCTTGTATTTGTGTGTACAGAAATGTACTATTCACCCTCCCTGTTAAATTTAATCTAATCTGTGTCCTGAAACACACCTCCTCTGCTTTCACTTCTCATACTGACGGAGAGAGCGATTAATTTGTGAATGAATCCCCCGAACAACTCTTTCACTAACGTTAGGCGACAATAATACAAGTTTCTGGCTGCGCAGCATCTCGTTGTCATATTTCTTTTGCATTGTTTGCTGATTTTATTCAAGCCGAGTGTTTAGTGCGAGTTGGAGCTGTTTTGCCGTATGGTGAATTCAGTAAGTGACTGTTATCATCAATAACGCTACCCGATTAGCACAAAAGTTCAGAACATACAAAAACAGAAAAAACATAATATTACCTATGAAATGTTCTGCCTTTATGCTTTGTTTTCTTTGTTTGCTCGTTACTACACCCGTAGACAGCGCTAAAGTCCCGCATCTTCACGTAATAACACTGTCTTGACTAGTGCGGTTGAATGACATTTGTCCTGGGAGCACTGTACCAATGTGGCGGCGCTATTGACGCATGGTCAGGGTCCCTATGCGATATCTAGTGTATATATCTATGGTGTATGAGGAACTACTTTCTTCCGCATTCAAATCATAAGCTGACAAGTAAAACAGTTGAGCGAGCATCTTTTAAACTTTAGATCTGTAGTTTCTGCTTTTTGTTGGCTGTAGGAGTTCTGATATGGCAGAATATCGCATGGCTATCAGCCAATCAGATTTGAGAACCAGACAGAACTGTTGTGTGTACATATATATATATATATATATATATATATATATATACATATATATATATATATATATATATATATATATATATATATATACATATATATACATACACAAACACACACACACACATTAT